>NC_069502.1:782556034-782578534 GCF_027579735.1 Bombina bombina | reverse complement strand
CCGATCACCTCCATGCATTGAGCTACTGACGGGTGTTGAATGGAATGAAGGACACGGCATGCATTTTGAAGCTTTGTCTTCTGTCAGGTAAATCTTCATTTCTACAGAATCTATAAGAGTCCCCAAGAAGGGAACTCTTGTGAGTGGAAAGAGAGAACTCTTCTTTTCGTTCACCTTCCATCCATGCGACCTTAGAAATGCCAGTACTAACTCTGTATGAGACTTGGAAGTTTGAAAGCTTGAAGCTTGTATCAGAATGTCGTCTAGGTACGGAGCTACCGCAATTCCTCGCGGTCTTAGTACCGCCAGAAGAGCACCCAGAACCTTTGTGAAGATTCTCGGAGCCGTAGCCAATCCGAATGGAAGAGCTACAAACTGGTAATGCCTGTCTAGAAAGGCAAACCTTAGATACCGGTAATGATCTTTGTGAATCGGTATGTGAAGGTAAGCATCCTTTAAATCCACTGTGGTCATGTACTGACCCTTTTGGATCATGGGTAAA
The DNA here is from genome assembly GCF_027579735.1 of Bombina bombina. Classification (NCBI taxonomy): domain Eukaryota; kingdom Metazoa; phylum Chordata; class Amphibia; order Anura; family Bombinatoridae; genus Bombina; species Bombina bombina. Next base: position 782,578,032 of record NC_069502.1, on the reverse strand, counting down.
ATTGTCCGAATAGTCTCCATTTTGAACGATGGAACTCTTAGGAATTTGTTTAGGATCTTTAAATCCAGGATTGGCCTGAAAGTTCCCTCTTTTTTGGGAACCACAAACAGATTTGAGTAAAACCCTTGTCCCTGTTCCGACCGTGGAACTGGATGGATTACTCCCATTAATAAAAGCTCTTGTACGCAGCGTAGAAACGCCTCTTTCTTTATTTGGTTTGTTGACAACCTTGACAGATGAAATCTCTCTCTTGGGGGAGAGTATTTGAAGTCCAGAAGGTATCCCTGAGATATTATCTCTAGCGCCCAGGGATCCTGGACATCTCTTGCCCAAGCCTGGGCGAAGAGAGAAAGTCTGCCCCCCACTAGATCCATTCCCGGATCGGGGGCCCTCAATTCATGCTGTTTTAGGGGCACCAGCAGGTTTCCTGGCCTGCTTGCCCTTGTTCCAGGACTGGTTAGGTCTCCAGCCTTGTCTGTAGCGAGCAACAGATCCTTCTTGTTTTGGAGCAGAGGAAGTTGATGCTGCTCCTGCTTTGAAATTCCGAAAGGAACGAAAATTAGATTGTCTAGCCTTAGGTTTGGCTCTGTCTTGAGGCAGGGCATGGCCTTTACCTCCTGTAATGTCAGCGATAATTTCTTTCAATCCGGGCCCGAATAAGGTCTGCCCTTTGAAAGGTATATTAAGAAATTTAGACTTAGAAGTAACGTCAGCTGACCAGGATTTTAGCCACAGTGCTCTGCGCGTCTGAATGGCGAATCCGGAATTCTTAGCCGTAAGCTTAGTTAAATGTACTACGGCATCTGAAATAAATGAGTTAGCTAACTTAAGAGCTTTAAGCCTGTGTGTAATCTCATCTAATGGAGCTGATTCAAGTGTCCCTTCCAGAGACTCAAACCAAAATGCTGCTGCAGCCGTGACAGGCGCAATGCATGCAAGGGGTTGCAATATAAAACCTTGTTGAACAAACATTTTCTTAAGGTAACCCTCTAACTTTTTATCCATTGGATCTGAAAAGGCACAGCTATCCTCCACCGGGATAGTGGTACGCTTAGCTAAAGTAGAAACTGCTCCCTCCACCTTAGGGATTGTTTGCCATAAGTCCCGTGTGGTGGTGTCTATTGTAAACATCTTTCTAAATATCGGAGGGGGTGAGAACGGCACACCGGGTCTATCCCACTCCTTAGTAACAATTTCAGTAAGTCTCTTAGGTATAGGAAAAACGTCAGTACTCGACGGTACCGCAAAATATTTATCCAACCTACACATTTTTTCTGGTATTGCAACTGTGTTACAATCATTCAGAGCCGCTAACACCTCCCCTAGTAATACACGGAGGTTTTCCAGCTTAAATTTAAAATTTGAAATATCTGAATCCAATCTGTTTGGATCAGAACCGTCAGCCGCAGAATGAAGCTCTCCGTCCTCATGTTCTGCAAGTTGTGACGCAGTATCTGACATGGCCCTAACATTATCAGCGCACTCTGTTCTCACCCCAGAGTGATCACGCTTACCTCTTAGTTCTGGTAATTTAGCCAAAACCTCAGTCATAACAGTAGCCATATCCTGTAATGTGATTTGTAATGGCCGCCCAGATGTACTCGGCGCCACAATATCACGCACCCCCCGAGCGGGAGATGCAGGTACTGACACGTGAGGCGAGTTAGTCGGCATAACTCTCCCCTCGTTGTTTGGTGAAATGTGTTCAATTTGTACAGATTGACTTTTATTTAAAGTAGCATCAATACAGTTAGTACATAAATTTCTATTGGGCTCCACTTTGGCATTAGCACATATAGCACAGATGTCTTCCTCTGAATCAGACATGTTTAACACACTAGCAAATAAACTAGCAACTTGGAAATACTTTTCAAGTAATTTACTATAATATGAAAACGTACTGTGCCTATAAGAAGCACAGAAAGAGTTATGACAGTTGAAAGTTAATAAACTGAAAGGTTATAGCATCAAATCTTTGTAAAAAACACAATTTTAGCAAAGGCTTGTTCCCATTAGCGAAGGATAACTAACCCTGATAGCAGAAAAAAAAGTTACAGAAATAAACGTTTTTTATCACAGTCAACTACAATCTCACAGCTCTGCTGTGAATGATTACCTCCCTCAAAACAAGTTTTGAAGACCCCTGAGTTCTGTAGAGATGAACCGGATCATGCAGGAAATACAATGAGCTTCTGACTGAATTTTTTGACCTCCCCCTCACACACAACAGTGAGAGAGATCAGTAAACTGTCATAAATTAAATAAAACAACTGCCAAGTGGAAAAAATAATGCCCAAAACATTTTATTCACCCAGTACCTCAGAAAATGAAACGATTTTACATGCCAGCAAAAAACGTTTAACATAAATTAAGTGTTATTAAAGAGCCTGTTGCCAGTCCCTGCAAATTAGGCTAAAGTCTTATGCACACAGTATAATTCCAGTGAAGTGCCATTCCCCAGAATACTGAAGTGTAAAATATACATACATGACAGCCTGATACCAGTTGCTGCTACTGCATTTAAGGCTGAGTTTACATTATATCGGTATGGCAGAATTTTCTCATCAATTCCATTGTCAGAAAATAATAAGCTGCTACATACCTCTTTGCAGATTAATCTGCCCGCTGTCCCCTGATCTGAAGTTTACCTCTCCTCAGATGGCCGAGAAACAGCAATATGATCTTAACTACGCCGGCTAAAATCATAGTAAAAACTCAGGTAGATTCTTCTTCAAATTCTACCAGAGAAGGAATAACACACTCCGGTGCTATTATAAAATAACAAACTTTTGATTGAAGGTATAAAACTAAATATAATCACCATAGTCCTCTCACACATCCTATCTAGTCGTTGGGTGCAAGAGAATGACTGGTAATGGCAGTTAGGGGAGGAGCTATATAGCAGCTCTGCTGGGTGAATCCTCTTGCACTTCCTGTTGGGGAGGAGTTAATATCCCATAAGTAATGGATGATCCGTGGACTGGATACACTTAACAAGAGAAACAGGAAATGTTAGCTTTCTAATCTTTTATTTTACACAATAACAGAAGAGTTTTAAACAAAAAATAAATAACAATTATGTTTTTTAAATTTATTTTATCTTTTTAAATTTTACTTAAGTGAGTTTCCCGATTTGCTTTCCATGCAGTGGTTAAAAAGGAATACATTTAATAAAAAAACATAATTTATGCTTACCTGATAAATTTATTTCTCTTGTGGTGTATCCAGTCCACGGATCATCCATTACTTGTGGGATATTCTCATTCCCAACAGGAAGTTGCAAGAGGACACCCAACAGCAGAGCTGTAATATAGCTCCTCCCCTAACTGTCATAGCCAGTCATTCGACCGAAAACAAGCCGAGAAAGGAGGAACCATAGGGTGTAGTGGTTACTGTAGTTTAAATTTAAAAATTACCTGCCTTAAAATGACAGGGCGGGCCGTGGACTGGATACACCACAAGAGAAATAAATTTATCAGGTAAGCATAAATGTTTTCTCTTGTAAGGTGTATCCAGTCCACGGATCATCCATTACTTGTGGGATACCAATACCAAAGCTAAAGTACGCGGATGAAGGGAGGGACAAGGCAGGAACTTAAATGGAAGGAACCACTGCCTGTAAAACCTTTCTCCCAAATATAGCCTCCAAAGAAGCAAAAGTATCAAATTTGTAAAATTTTGAAAAAGTATGAAGCGAAGACCAAGTCGCCGCCTTGCAAATCTGTTCAACAGAAGCCTCATTTTTAAAGGCCCAAGTGGAAGCCACAGCTCTAGTGGAATGAGCTGTAATCCTTTCAGGAGGCTGCTGTCCAGCAGTCTCATAGGCTAAGCGGATTAAGCTTCTTAGCCAAAAAGAAAAAGAGGTTGCCAAAGCCTTTTGACCTCTCCTCTGTCCAGAGTAGACAACAAACAAATCAGATGTTTGACGAAAATGTTTAGTAGCTTGTAAGTAAAACTTTAAAGCACGGACCACGTCCAGATTGTGTAACACAAGGATGGAACCACAATCTCTCGATTGATATTCTTGTTAGATACCACCTTAGGTAAGAACCCAGGTTTGGTACGCAGGACTACCTTATCCGTATGAAAAATCAGATAAGGAGAATCACATTGTAAGGCAGATAGCTCAGAGACTCAACGAGCCGAGGAAATAGCTACCAAAAAAAAAAAAAAAAAGAACTTTCCAAGATAAAAGTTTGATATCTATGGAATGAAGAGGTTCAAACGGAACTCCTTGAAGAACCTTAAGAACCAAGTTTAAGCTCCATGGTGGAGCAACAGGTTTAAACACAGGCTTGATTCTAACTAAAGCCTGACAAAATGCCTGAACGTCTGGAACATCTGCCAGACGCTAGTGCAAAAGAATAGACAGAGCAAAAATCTGTCCCTTTAAGAAACTAGCTGACAATCCTTTTTCCAAACCTTCTTGGAGAAAAGATAAAATCCTAGGAATCCTGACCTTACTCCATGAGTAACTCTTGGATTCACAACAATAAAGATATCTACGCCATACCTTATGGTAAATTTTCCTGGTGACAGGCTTTCGTGCCTGTATTAAGGTATCAATAACTAACTCGGAGAAGCCACGCTTTGATAAAATCAAGCGTTCAATCTCCAGGCAGTCAGCCTCAGAGAAATTAGATTTGGATGGTTGAAAGGACCCTGAAGTAGAAGGTCCTGTCTCAGAGGCAGAGACCATGGTGGAAAGGATGACATGTCCACTAGATCTGCATACCAGGTCCTGCGTGGCCACGCAGGTGCTATCAGAATCACCAATGCTCTCTCCTGCTTGATCTTGGCAATCAGTCGAGGGAGCAGAGGAAACGGTGGAAACACATAAGTCAGGTTGAAAGACCAGGGCGCTGCTAGAGTATCTATCAGTGTCGCCTTGGGATCCCTGGACCTGGATCCGTAACACAGAAGCTTGGCGTTCTGGCGAGACGCCATGAGATCCAGTTCTGGTTTGCCCCAACGGAGAATCAGTTGTGCAAATACCTCCGGATGGAGTTCCCACTCTCCCGGATGAAAAGTCTGACGACTTAGAAAATCCGCCTCCCAGTGCTCTACACCTGGGATATGGATAGCTGATAGGTGGCAAGAGTGAATCTCTGCCCAGTGAATTATTTTTGAAACTTCTAACATCTCTAGGGAACTTCTTGTTCCCCCTCGATGGTTGATGTAAGCTACAGTCGTGATGTTGACCGACTGAAATCTGATGTACCTCAGAGTTGCTAACTGAGGCCAAACCTGAAGAGCCTTGAATATCGCTCTTAGTTCCAGAAAATTTATTGGAAGGAGAGACTCCTCCTGAGTCCACAATCCCTGAGCCTTCAGGGAGTTCCAGACTGCACCCCAATCTGGCCTGCGAAGGTCATATCTTTGGACAGATGGACCCGAGATAGCCACCAGGGAGGAGGATCCCTGGTCTCTTGGTCCAGATTCAGTTGAGGGGCCAAATCTGTGTAATGCCCGCTCCACTGACTGAGCCTGCATAGTTGCAGCGGTCTGAGATGTAAGCGTGCAAACGGCACTATGTCCATTGCCGCTACCATTAAGCCGATTACTTCCATACACTGAGCCACCAAAGGGTGCGGAATGGAATGAAGAACCCGACAGGAATTTAGAAGCTTTGATAACCTGGACTCCGTCAAGGTAAATTTTCATTTCTACAGAATCTATCAGAGTCCCTAGAAAGGAAACTCTTGTGAGTGGGGATAGAGAACACTTTTCCTCGTTCACTTTCCACCCATGCGACCTCAGAAATGCCAGTACTACGTCCGTATGAGACTTGGCAATTTGGAAGTTTGACGCCTGTATCAGGATGTCGTCTAAATAAGGGGCTAGTGCTATGCCCCGCGGCCTTAGGACCGCCAAAAGCGACCCTAGAACCTTTGTAAAGATTCTTGGGGCTGTAGCTAATCCAAAAGGGAAGAGCTACAACTGGTAATGCCTGTCTTGAAAGGCAAACCTGAGAAACCGATGATGATCTTTGTGTATCGGAATGTGAAGATAAGCATCCTTTAGATCCACTGTAGTCATATTGACCCTCCTGGATCAGAGGTAGGATGGTACGAATAGTTTCCATCTTGAACGACGGAACTTTGAGGAATTGGTTTAAGATCTTTAGATCCAAAATCGGTCTGAAGGTTCTCTTTTTTGGGAACCACAAACAGATTTGAGTAAAAACCCTGTTCCTGTTCCTCCTTTGGAACTGGATGGATCACTCCCATAACTAGGAGGTCTCGTACACAGTGTAAGAATGCCTCTCTCTTTATCTGGTTTGCAGATAATTGTGAAAGGCGAAATCTCCCTTTTGGGGGGGGGGGGGAAGCTTTGAAGTCCAGAAGATATCCCTGGGATATAATTTCCAACACCCAGGGATCCTGAACATCTCTTGCCCACGCCTGGGCGAAGAGTGAAAGTCTGCCCCCTACTAGATCCGTTACCGGATAGGGGGTCGTTCCTTCATGCTGTCTTAGAGGCAGCAGCAGGCTTTTTGACCTGCTTACCTTTTTTCCAGGTCTGGTTTGGTCTCCAGACCGTCTTGGATTGAGCAAAAGTTCCCTCTTGTTTATTATTAGAGGAAGTTGATGCCGCACCTGCCTTGAAGTTTCGAAAGGCACGAAAATTAGACTGTTTGGCCCTAGATTTGGACCTGTCCTGAGGAAGGGCACGACCTTTACCTCCCGTGATATCAGCAAAAATCTCCTTCAAACCAGGCCCGAATAGGGTCTGCCCCTTGAAGGGAATGTGAAGTAGCTTAGATTTTAAAGTCACGTCAGCTGACCATGATTTAAGCCATAGCACTCTGCGCGCCTGTATAGCAAAAACAGAATTCTTAGCCGTTAGTTTATTCAAATGAACAATGGCATCAGAAATAAAATAATTGGCTAGCTTAAGTGCTCTAAGTTTGCCAAGTATGTCATCCAATGGAGTCGCTACCTGTAAAGCCTCTTCCAGAGACTCAAACCAGTACGCTGCAGCAGCAGTGACAGGGGCAATGCATGCAATGGGCTGTAGGATAAAACCTTGTTGAATAAATATTTTCTTAAGGTAACCTAATTTTTTATCCATTGGATCTAATAAAGCACAACTGTCCTCGACAGGGATAGTAGTACGCTTTGCTAGAGTAGAAACTGCTCCCTCCACCTTAGGGACTGTCTGCCATAAGTCCCGTGTGGTGGCGTCTATTGGAAAACATTTTTCTAAAAATAGGAGGGGAAGAGAACGGCACACCTGGTCTATCCCATTCCTTATTAATAATTTCTGTAAACCTTTTAGGTATTGGAAAAACATCAGTACACACCGGCACTGCAAAGCATTTATCCAGTCTACACAATTTCTCTGGCACTGCAATGGTATCACAGTCATTCAGAGCAGCTAAAACATCCCTAAGCAACACGCGGAGGTGTTCAAGCTTAAATTTAAATGTAGAAATATTAGAATCCGGTATCTTTCCTGAGTCATTAACATCACCCACTGACTGAAGCTCTCCTTCCTCAGCTTCTGCATATTGTGAGGCAGTATCAGACATGGTTCTTAAAGCGTCAGTATGCTCTGCATTTTGTCTCACCCCAGAGCTATCTTGCTAACCTCTAAGTTCAGGTAGTCTGGCTAATACCGCTGACAGTGTATTATCCATGACTGCCGCCATGTCTTGTAAAGTAAATGCTATGGGCGCCCTAGATGTACTTGGCGCCATTTGAGCGCGAGTCCCTTGGGCGGGAGTCAAAGGGGCAGATTCCTCTGGTGATAATTTTTTAAAAACAGAATATGATCTTTATTGCATAAAATGAAATCAGTACATTTGGTACACATTCTAAGAGGGGGTTCCACCATGGCTTTTAAACATAATGAACAAGGATCTTAGTTACAACCTGCTAAGATCATAGAAACCTCAGGCAGATTCTTCTTCTATTTACTGCCTGAGATAAAATAGCACAACTCCGGTACTATTTAAAAATAACAAACTTTTGATTGAAGAAAATAAACTAGCTATTTAACCACTCTCTCCTACAACGACCTAGCTTGTTGAGAGTTGCAAGAGAATGACTGGCTATGACAGTTAGGGGAGGAGCTATATTACAGCTCTGCTGTTGGGTGTCCTCTTGCAACTTCCTGTTGGGAATGAGAATATCCCACAAGTAATGGATGATCCGTGGACTGGATACACCTTACAAGAGAAAATATGTTTGAGCAGCAGAGCTATGGGGACTGGTTTATAGCATGCATTTCATGGGCAATAGTTTCAGGGCAGTTAAAATAACTAAATACAAAGCTTAAAATATAAATGCTCTGTAAATAAATAAAAAAACACAGGAACAGTCACTTGCTACAAATATATATAGGACACTGTACATTTTACACACAAATATTGCCTTTTATTTAATTTTGCTCATAACCTGTAGGAGCAAATTGATTACATAAACTGAGCAATTGTGTAAGCTGCAGAGAGGGAGACTGACAGCACTTGCCCAGGCCAGCACATAAGAGAAGCAGATGTCATCCATGCTGAGGGTCTCACAGCATAATGATTTAAACACAGACTAAAATCATCATAAACAGATAACCTCTGGTCCTCTTACCTCTGATCTTTGTCTGTGTTTATTACATCTTTGCCGTTCTGCTGTGAGACACTTAGAGTCAGCATGGCTCTCAAGCAGAAAGAAGGGGGAGGGGATTTCAGACCGTGCAGCTCTCTGTGACAGGTTTAGGAAAATCCACATGGGGTATAGTGTCCTGGCCAAAAACGTTGCTCCTAACTTACTGGCATGTTTAATGTGTTTTTTTTATATTAAAGGAATATTATTTTTTTTTAATTATCTCACCTCTAACAGTGCTTAGAAATGTTTCATTAACATACAGCACTGAGCGGCAGATATGCAGTGTGAAAGTGAAGCTGTACAAGCAGGTGACAAACTGGGAAGATGTATCATGTGTGTAATAGGGTCAAGCTCTCTGAATCCCTTTTGGAATCTCTTAAGATAATGTGAATGTGCTGAATGGAGTTTTTCTCCTCCCTGGATTTTTCTCCTTTAAAATGAAAACACGTTTTTAGCCAGACCTCACTCACTTGCTGTGCTGCTGTGCAGGGACAAGACATACATGATCCAGTTGCATCCTTTGATGGACTGATTGGTCTGTGTGCTGTGCTGACAGCCTGACTGTGCTGCATGTGTGACAGCTCTGCGTCTCAGAGTCCCTCACATATTTCCCTCCTGGCACTCTAGCAGTCCCCCCCCCAGACCAGAGAGGAGTCAGATGACAATGCTCCACTCTGATTGGCTAAGGGGCGGGCAGTGCTTTAGAGGCTTTTGAAGACAAGCCTCCGGTTGGGAGCAGTATGGGCCGCAAGAGACACTGCATTAGCTCTTATTTGCCACAGGGTGGCAGTCTCTTGTGGCCCATACAAAATACATACATTCATATTGTGCAATGGAAGGCTAGCTGGCCTCTACTTCCTTGCGCAATATGAATGTTGTGTGTGTGTATATATGTAAAAAGAAATTCGAAACAACCCAATAATTTGGTGGCAGGGGTGGGGGGTCACCATAGATGATAAATAAATAAAAATATTTGGGGAAAAAAAAGTGTTTTGTTTTTTTTTTAATTATTAAAAAGAGTGTAATTACACACATTGGCCAGGGGAGGCGCTGCCTCACCTGCCTCCTATGAATGCACGTTACTGGATTGTTTGTGAATGAATGTCAATATGTCATGTATAGTTTGTAGGAGGCATGGCATGACAGTGTGAGTGTGAGTGTGAGAAAGAGAAAAAAAAAAACACGCGGAACTGCAAAGCTCTTGCCAAAGTGTTTAATTTATTGAGCAGACAGGTAGAAGACACAATCACAGTGTGCAGGGTTAGATATATATATATGCTGTATTAGGCTACAATGTGTGATTTTGTAAAATTTTGGGATGGTGGTGTGCCGCAGGATTTTTTTTAATGTAAAAAAAGTGTGCCACAGCAAAAAAAAAAATAAGGGTTGAAAATCACTGCTCTAGAGTAGACCAAGCTCCTTTTGCCCTCAGAGACCCACAGACAGCCCATAACCTTGCAGGTTGGCATCTGTTAAGATCACTGTCTAACTGTCCCCTGAAGTATGAAATGTTGAGTCTGCCACCAGTACTAGGACTGTCTAGTCACCTGAACAAGGGATTCTTCTGAGACAAGTCCTTGTGATCTCCGTACTATTGACGCAGAAGAGATGCAAAGTTCTGAGACGAAACCTGAAAAAAGGAACTGGATCTTTCTAAGCAGCAACCCTCAACCTCCATACACTTAGTTAAGAAAGAGTGTACTGAAACATGGTGAAATCTGCCTGAAGTTTTCGTCAGAAATCCACTATCAGAGACAGCTTCATGGACACCGACTCTATTAGAGGCCCCAGTAATGAGAAAAGTGATGGGAGCCCAAAAACTCTCTCTTTCATGATTCAGATAGAGCACCCAATCTTAAAACAACTTTAAAATGTACTTCTATTATCAAATGTGCTGCATTCTCTTGGTATCCTTTGTTGAAGAATCGACTATGCTACTGTGAGCTAGTTGAACACATCAAGTGAAACAATAACAAGAAGCATATATGTGCCGCCAGCAAAGAGCAGCTATCTAACACAAAACAGCATTGTTGCCCCTGACCCTACCTAGGTATGCTTTTTAACAAAGGATACTAAGAGAATAAAGCAAGTTAGATAATAGAAGTAAATTGGAAAGTTGTTTTAATTGCACGCTTTATCTGAAGCATAAAAGAAAAAAACTTTGGGTTTCATGTCATTTTAGGTTTATGGAACTAGAAAAGTCCCTGTACATAGGTCACCAAGGAGAGAATTGTTCATGATGAGAGGTAAGCCTACACCCCCCCCACACACACACTGTAGTCACCTATCTGCACTTGGCTGGGGGAGGCGTGCATCCATCATGTTTAACTATAGCAGAAGGATTTTTTTTTCTTTTAATCTAGGAGATAGTTCAAGAGCACTTTAAGGTTTGAGGCTCTGGGGTATTAACCCTGTAGCCACCCTGATCAGAATGAAATGCTCAGCACACAAATTACACAGCTGAGATGAGGCTTACACCAGGCACAACTTTGCGTGCATTATAAGACTAAAGAAAAAAAAAGGGCTTACTTATTCAGATAATCTGCCTTCATCTCCAGTAGATGAAGACATACTTTGCACTAAATTACCCCATATTTATAGTTATAAAAGGGAAAAAGCAACAGTAAATGATAAATGCACAACAATGTGATAAAACCCCAGAAGGTTGAGGGGAATATGATAACTTAGACACCAGAACAAAGACAAAATATTGTTAATTAAGTTTCAAATAACATACATGAAGCACACCCATAAGCATAGGATTTAACAGAAAACTGCTAGAAAATGCTCTGACATGTAAAGAGATTTTCTTATTCCCTCCAATACAGCCCTCAAACTTATTAGAAACTGCAAATTGCCAGTAATAAAGATGTCCGCCATTTCATTAGGAAGGGGAGTAAGTGCCCATAATGCCCGGAGATTCCTGGGGCTTTCCAGAGCAATATATGGGTATCAGAGCTCAAAACCCCCAGTAAGTAGCTAATCAAGGAGAGCATGCGTATGCCAGTGTCAGAACTGGTAAGCTCTTAAAAGCAAGTTACTTCTTAAAACGGACATTAAACACTAAATACATTTTATTATCATAGTACTGAGGTTACTCCACCCCTCCTTCTAGTCATGGGTGCTGCTATGTTAAAATCTAGCTTTCCCTGCATTCCAGTGTTGATGTGTTTGCATGTATGTAACAACTCTCCTTCAGATTCCTGCAGTGAACCCTAGGTTAAAAATGGCGGCATCCATACTGAGGAAGTGCATGAAATCTTTAGTGTGTAAAATCCTCAGGCTATGTGAACACTATGCATAAATATTCGGAGAATAGCCAATGGGCTTTGGAAAATTGTGTACTGTAGCAGCACATTGTAGACCAGGGAATTGGCAAATAAATCTGCATTTCCCCTTATGGGACTGTGATAAGATTTTAAATTCCTGTCTGAAATCTTTTCATCCCTCTGTTCAGGAGGCACTCTGAGGGAGCAAATAGGTCTCAGATCGTTTAGATAACCCCTATCAAACAACAAGAAGAGCATTCCATATTTTCTACTGTCTCCTAGGAGGCAAAAAAGTAACAGATTACTGGGAGTAAGTTATTGAGAAAAACTGGTATGTAGGGGTGTTTTTGCCTCCTCTTGGTGGATAGGCAAAGTAATCTCACATGCAAGACTAGTGATCTCTCACCATCTTATTAAAGACAAAAAAATGGACACCTTGTAAAATAGGCAAAGAAATAAAAGGTAAAGGACAGGACATTGGACACTTTTTTTAAATGTTAAAAAAAAACAAAAAAAAAAAAAAAAAAACTTACTTTAATAACATCATGTGCCATTGAACTGGTTATATTAACGGAACGTGTAAAACATTCTCTAGCTTCTGACAATTTGCCTTCTCTAAGCAGCTGTTTACCCTTCTGTAAGTTGATTTGCCGCCTTCTGCAAGAAAATATTTACAAACTGTTAAATAAGCAAGAAATAATTAAATAAAACATGTAATGCAATATTCTAGAAACCAAGAACAATACATCTAGATCAATGTATCATGAAAATAAATGTGGGTTTTATGTCCCGTAAACAAAACTATTTGTTTAAACCAGAGATGGTCATCTTGCAGCCCAAGGGCTACATACAGTCCTCTGAACTCATTTTTGTGGCCCCAGGAAAAATTGGAACTAAAACAAGTGTGTGTTTTTGGGTTACCACAACTCAAAAAAGCCTGAGTTAAGAAAAGCCTATAGAAGGTACCCTACAGCCTTAGCTAACCCTAGCCCTGTTCCACTAGGCAATTTTAGAAAATATACTATTTGTCGTTTAATAGCCAGAAATTTATATGCAGACCCTAAACCCATCCCACCATTAGGATGTTTCATGCCGCCCTAACTGCGCTGGGCTTTAGCGCCATTAGGACGGCATGGAACGTCCTAGGCGTTTGGCTGTACTGAAGTCATAACTGCTTCCTAACTGGGATCGCGGGCTGGAGGGCATGCCTAGGGTCATAGGCACTCCCCCCCTAACTTGATACTATCATTGAAATCACATGATCGCATGATTTACATTTTTACTTATTTGTTTACATTGGAACTTTGTTCCAATGTAGACAAATAAGACCCGGCGGGAAGGGGTTAAAAAAGGGGTCTAAAAGTACCGGCACACGAACCGGTTACAATGCGGCACGTCACTTCACTTACTCCCCATAACTGAGAGCTGTGGGCTGATTAATGTAATGCTGGGGTTGCGAGGAGCTGCAGCTCCAGGCCCACGCCTCTATATAAGCCCCTGAGTGTGCAGTACACCAAAATTGGTGACATAGTTGTTTGTGGGTGTAGCAGCAGAGGAGCAAAGCAAGCGAGTGAGTGAGTAGGATTGTTTTGCCCAGAGCTTGTGGTTGGCAGTGACAAGGGGACCCAGGACTTCACTGGGGGAGTCTAGTGTAACTCTCAGTGAGACTGTTGAGCAAACGGAGACTAAGCAGGCAGCAGCAGAGGAGGACAAGCAATGGGGTTGAGCAAGGTATGTGCCAAGTACAGTTGCCTTATAGTGAGTTATTTTATTTTGCGTCTAAGAGAGGGTCTATATATCTTGCTTTGCGCATAACTGGTGTGGGTGTGTGTGTGGGGGTTCTGCGCGTTTGTGGGCTGTGTGTGGGGGGTCTCTGCGCACGTGTCTGGGGAGGGTCTGTGCACGTGTGTGTGGGGGGGGGGGGTCTGTGCGCGTGTGTGTGGGGTCCGTGTGTGTGTGTGTGTAGGGTCCGTGTGTGTGTGTGTGTGTGTGTGTGTGTGTGTGTAGGGTCTGTGCGTGTGTGTGGGGGGGGGGGGGGTCCGTGCGCGGGCGCCTGTGTGGATGGCCCCTGAGTGTGTGTGTGGGGGGGTCTGTGTGTGTGGGGAGGCCTGTGTGTCGGTCTGGGTGTGTATGTAATAATTACACATATGACACAAAGCTACCACTGATAGTATCTGTTTAATAGAACATTCAATATACACTGTGTGCAGAATTATTAGGCAAATGAGTATTTTGACCACATCATCCTCTTTATGCATGTTTTCTTACTCCAAGCTGTATAGGCTCGAAAGCCTACTACCAATTAAGCATATTAGGTGATGTGCATCTCTGTAATGAGAAGGGGTGTGGTCTAATGACATCAACACCCTATATCAGGTGTGCATAATTATTAGGCAACTTCCTTTCCTTTGGCAAAATGGGTCAAAAGAAGGACTTGACAGGCTCAGAAAAGTCAAAAATAGTGAGATATCTTGCAGAGGGATGCAGCACTCTTAAAATTGCAAAGCTTCTGAAGCGTGATCATCGAACAATCAAGCGTTTCATTCAAAATAGTCAACAGGGTTGCAAGAAGCGTGTGGAAAAACCAAGGCGCAAAATAACTGCCCATGAACTGAGAAAAGTCAAGCGTGCAGCTGCCAAGATGCCACTTGCCACCAGTTTGGCCATATTTCAGAGCTGCAACATCAGTGAGTGCCCAAAAGCACAAGGTGTGCAATACTCAGAGACATGGTCAAGGTAAGAAAGGCTGAAAGACGACCACCACTGAACAAGACACACAAGCTGAAACGTCAAGACTGGTCCAAGAAATATCTCGACTGATTTTTCTAAGGTTTTATGGACTGATGAATTGAGAGTGAGTCTTGATGGGCCAGATGGATGGGCCCATGGCTGGATTGGTAAAGGGCAGAGAGCTCCAGTCCGACTCAGACGCCAGCAAGGTGGAGGTGGAGTACTGGTTTGGGCTGGTATCATCAAAGATGAGCTTGTGGGGCCTTTTCGGGTTGAGGATGGAGTCAAGCTCAACTCCCAGTCCTACTGCCAGTTTCTGGAAGACACCTTCTTCAAGCAGTGGTACAGGAAGAAGTCTGCATCCTTCAAGAAAAACATGATTTTCATGCAGGACAATGCTCCATCACACGTGTCCAAGTACTCCACAGCGTGGCTGGCAAGAAAGGGTATAAAAGAAGAAAATCTAATGACATGGCCTCCTTGTTCACCTGATCTGAACCCCATTGAGAACCTGTGGTCAATCATCAAATGTGAGATTTACAAGGAGGGAAAACAGTACACCTCTCTGAACAGTGTCTGGGAGTCTGTGGTTGCTGCTGCACGCAATGTTGATGGTGAACAGATCAAAACACTGACATAATCCATGGATGGCAGGCTTTTGAGTGTCCTTGCAAAGAAAGGTGGCTATATTGGTCACTGATTAGTTTTTGTTTTGTTTTTGAATGTCAGAAATGTATATTTGTGAATGTTGAGATGTTATATTGGTTTCACTGGTAAAAATAAATAATTGAAATGGGTATATATTTGTTTTTTGTTAAGTTGCCTAATAATTATGCACAGTAATAGTCACCTGCACACACAGATATCCCCCTAAAATAGCTATAACTAAAAACAAACTAAAAACTACTTCCAAAACTATTCAGCTTTGATATTAATGAGTTTTTCTGGGCTCATTGAGAACATAATTGTTGTTCAATAATAAAATGAATCCTCAAAAATACAACTTGCCTAATAATTCTGCACTCCCTGTATAGTTTAATTTTGTTCTAAGTTTAATTTTGTTTGAAGGTATTTTGAGTATGAGACCCCTCGTTTAAAAGGATAAAAAGGTTAAAATTGAAATGCACATAGGTGCATTTTAATTCTAATACAAGCATTTTTTCAATATACTTCCATTTGCAAAAATGCTTCTAGTAAAAGTTATTACTGATTTTCAGTGGGGTACACACATATCCTGTGAGGGCCCATGCACCAGTATTCAAACATTATGCCTTCTCTGAGAGTCAACAGACACAATACAAACCACCACTAGCTCTCTGAGCTTGAATACTGGTGGTTCTTAGATTTGTCATTTACAGCTAGCGTGCAGGAGATTTATATATGTGCCCTGATTTATGTAATACATAATAACATGTTTTTACAATTAATGGAGCAGCCAGTGGAGCTATGTAAAGAATAAAATATAATAAAATGAATAAAATTGCACATGATCATTTTAATTCTTTACACAGTTCCGCTGGTAACACTACGGGACTTATATCACGGCCAATAGTTGCCAGTTTTGGATAAACCATTTCTTTGTGGACACATTTATTTTAAACATTCTTTTTTTTTTTGCAACAAAAGTTGCTATTTGTCGAGATACTAACAATCTGCCTATATGTGAAAATATATTTTTGATATTTTAAATGTGAAAGCATGGTTTTAAACTAATTGACACTATTTTCCACTCAAAATATTTTTAGAGACTGAAAGTAACCTTCCAATCACCAGCAGATATATTCAACCTTTTAACTCATTCCTAAACTTGCCCAAACAGTTTTGGTTTATGACATGCCCTTTCTTTTAGCTGTATAAATATATAGCTTGCTTTTGTCTATATTTATTTTTTAAATAAAAAAAACAAACAAAATCTGTTAATCTGCTATTTATGTATACATTGTTTTAAGTAAAACATATTAACAACCTAACAGTATTTAGTACTCTGTTGCCTATAGACTCAACTACACTCATCCGTTAGCTATTTTAAGCACACTATTGTGGCTATATACCTATTATTTTTGTAATATGGGACATCAAAAGGTTGGGGTTTTTTTTTTAAGTATCACATTTTGTGCACAATAATTTTAACCGATTATTAGGTTTAAAGTAACAGAAAATCACTAACACTGATTACACATTCTGTAATGTACTAAAGCCCCATGTGAGGCGCTCCCTCAAAAAACTCCATTTTACTATGTGCCAGATGGATCAGGCTAAGACTACGGCTTCCGCCAAAACGCGTAAGCCAATCTGACATATAGCACCCTTTTTGTTTTTCCTCCATGGACTCAGTCCTTTTTAATTTGTGGAAATAAAGAATTTTTGTTTTATACACGGACGGATCGCCTTCTTGTCTTCCTTTGCTACTTGAATACTGGTGAACATGCCCTTACAGCATATACCGATAAAACACAGTACTAGATTTTAATAGAAACATTTTTGCTAATGGAAGTATATTGCAAAAATATATATCCCTTTAAGGACCAGGCCATTTTTCAATTTCTTTCCCTTAAGGACCAAGGCTATTTTTTTACATTTCTGCGGTGTTTGTGTTTAGCTGTAAATTTCCTCTTACTCATTTACTGTACCCACACATACTATATACCGATTTTCTTTCCATTAAATGGACTTTCTAAAGATACAATTATTTTCATCATATCTTATAATTTACTATAATTTTATAAAATATGATGAAAACATTGAAACACACTTTTTCTAACTTTGACCCCCAAAATCTGTTACACATCTACAACCACCAAAAAACACCCATGCTAAATGGTTTCTAAATTTTGTCCTGAGTTTAGAAATACCCAATGTTTACATGTTCTTTGCTTTTTTTGTAAGTTAAAGGGCAATAAATACAAGTAGCACTTTTCTATTTCCAAACCACATTTTTTTTTTCAAAATTAGCGATAGTTACATTGCACATTGCAACACTGATATCCGTCAGGAATCCCTGAATATCTCTTGACATGTATATATTTTTTTTTTAGTAGACAACCAAAAGTATTGATTTAGGCCCATTTTGGTATATTTCATGCCACCATTTCACCGCCAAATGCGATCAAATAAAATAAAAAAAAATGTTAACTTTTTCACAAACTTTAGGTTTCTCACTAAAATTATTTACAAACAGCTTTTGCAATTATGGCACAAATGGTTGTAAATGCTTCTCTGGGATCCCCTTTGTTCAGAAATAGCAGACATAATATGGCTTTGGTGTTGCTTTTTGGTAATTAGAAGGCCGCTACATGCCACTGAGCACAACACGTGAATTATGCCCAGCAGTGAAGGGGTTAATTAGGTAGCTTGTAAGGTTAATTTTAGCTTTAGTGTAGTAGACAAACTAAAGTATTTACCTAGGCCCATTTTGGTAAATTTCATGCCACCATAGCACCGCCAAATGCAATCAAATAAAAATAAATCGTTCACTTTTTCACAAACTAGATTTCTCACTGAAATTATTTACAAACAGCTTGTGCTATTATGGCAAAAATGGTTGTAAATGCTTCTCTGGGAAACCCTTTGTTCAGAAATAGCAGACATATATGGCTTTGGCATTGATTTTTGGTAATTAGAAGGCAGCTAAATGCCGCTGCGCACCACACTTGTACTATGCCCAGAAGTGAAGAGGTTAATTAGGTAGCTTGTAGGGTTAATTTTAGCTTTAGTGTAGAGATCAGCCTCCCATCTGACACATCCCACCCCCTGATCCCTTCCCTGACCCCTCTCAAACGTCTCTCTTCCCTCCCCCACCTCACAATTGTCACTGCCATCTTAGGTACTGGCAGAAAGTCTCCAGTATAAAAATACGTTTATATATATTATATTAAGTGTAGGATCCCCCCCATTATCCCCCAAACTCCCTAACCCCCCCCCCCCACAGCTCTCTTAAGAGATATATATATATATATATATATATATATATTAATATATATATATATATATATATATATATATATATATATATATATATATATATATATATATATATATATATATATATATATATATATATATATATATATATATATAACCCCGCTATTTTCTAGCTCCCCCCCTCAATACCCTCTTACTGCCGGATCCCTTTACAAAAAAAAATAAAATGTCCCTCTCCCTCCTTTGGCAGATTGCACCGTTTGAGGCTCCCGAGCCCCGCCCCCTGCCTCCGTGCACGATCACGGACTGATCAAGAAGACGCAATGGGCCGCCAACCCGCCTCCCTGCTGTGGCTCCCACCCGCCTCCCTGCTGTGGCTCCCACCCGCCAACGATCGACACCACTGATGTGGCCCTATCTGCAAATCTATTTCTGCAGTGGGGCATGCAGAAATAGAGCAATCTCGACATTTTGAGCGAGATCGCAGCAGAGAGAAGCCCAGGACTGCAGTGACGTACAGGGTACGTCGCTGGTCCTTAAGGGCATAATGACCAACATCGTACAGGGTACGACGCTGGTCATTAAGGGGTTAAAAGGGATAGTCTACTCCAAAATTGTTATTGTTTAAGAAGATAGACAATTCATTTATTACCCATTCCCCAGTTTTGCATGGCCAATATGGTTATATTAACTCCTTAGTGACCAGACCATTTTTCAATTTTCTTACCGTTTGGGGGACCACAGGGCTGTTTTTACATTTCTGCTGTGTTTGGGTTTAGCTATAATTTTCCTGTTACTCATTTACTGTACCCACACATTATATACCGTTTTTCTTGCCACTAAATGGACTTTCTAAAGATACCATTATTTTCATCATATCTTATAATTTACTATAAACATTTTTTATAAAATATGATGAAAAAAATTGAAGAAAAAAAAAATAAAAAAACACACTTTTTCTATCTACAACCACCAAAAAACACCCATGCTAAAATAGTTTCTACATTTTGTCCTGAGTTCAGAAATACCCAATTTTTATATGTTCTTTGCTTTTTTGCAAGTTATAGGGCAATAAGTACAAGTAGCACTTTGCTATTTCCAAACTATTTTTTTTTCTTCAAAATTAGCAATAGTTACATTGTAACATCTGTCAGGAATCCCTAAATAACCCTTCACATGTATATTTTTTTGAAAGAAAACAACCTAAGATATTAAACTTGGGGTATTTTCACTCTTTTCATTTAACCATTTTACCACCTATATATGCCAAAGTTTGAAGAAGAAAAAAAAAGTGGTGTTTGACACAAATAGCAATTTAAGAATACATGTACTGAGAAATTTACGGGTTACTGCCAAAGAACACCCCAATATGTGTTCAGCAACATCTCCTGAGTACAGTGATATCACACATGTATAGGTGTGTTGGGTTCTCTGGGGACTAAAAGGCCTTATTTTTAGGGGGCACATTCCAGTTTTCCAACTTGGAATTTTCACATCTGTCATCATGCACCCATGTCCTATTTGGGACATTTCTGAAGCCGGCTAATGTACTGTAATTTACCCTCATCCAACCATATATTTTTGAAAAATAGACACCCTAGGGTATTTGAAATGCTGGTATTTCAACACTTTCCATGCACTAATTCAACCACCAGTCTGTCAAACTTTTGGGTAGTCATTTTTTTTTGTCTTATTTTTCACACACATTGTACTTTAGGCATTGGTTCTTTGATGCAGGGGTTTTGGTAAAATACAGCACCAATTTTGGAACTTATAAAAAATAGAGTAGTGAAATGTAAAAATCTGGCAAAGTAAAAAAAAATAAAAAAAATAAAAATGGACCATTGTATGATACCGCTTGAAGCAGTCCCCCAATGCAGAGTCCAGGGCAATCAGGACAGTAATATATGGTATCCTTTCTCTGCCCCCTCTTGGTACAGACTCTGCATTTTTTTAGGTTTCTTCTTTGCCGCAGTAGGGGGGGGATAGGGGGGGGGGAATTTTAAAAATAAAATGGGTAGCCCCAACTCTGCTCTCTCCCATCACTGTAAAAAAAAGTCAGTTTCATTTTGGGGTTTGTTATTTTGAAGAAAAAAAAAAAAAAAAAAAAAAAAAAAAAAAAAAAAAAAAGCATTGTGGGTTGCAATCTGCATTAACCCCACCCATGTGCAGGTTATAAGCCTTGATACACACTGCCTTCATTGTGCTCTCAGTTCTGCCACATAAAGATACCTCCACAGTCCTCTCTGTGTGGATACTTAGTGGTAAGAATGTATACATCCTTCTTGTCTATGTACTTAACTGCCAACAGCTCCCTTCATAGCCGGGTGCGTGCAAGTTGTCCTGGGAAACCTGCGCGGTTCTTTCTAATTGTACGGCAAGCTATTGTATATCAAAGCAATACAGTAGCTTTAACAAAAGGACACTTGTATAAAAATTGTCTACATACAAGTGGTACCCTTTGTTCATCAGGGGTAATATATGTTCTGGGCAACCTGGAGGGTCAAGGGTGGATATCCATTCCCTCGTACACCCGGAAGGCCTGAGTTTACCCAGTCTCAGAGAAGCTTATACATATTTACCCCATACCTGGAGCGGTTGGAAAGAATATACTGCTTGAATCCCAGCCTTCCCTTATACTTCATCAGGGATTCATCCATGCATATACTCCTTCCAGGTGTATAAGCCTCTGCAAACCTGGCAACAAAGTGAGTAATCAGGGGGCGGATTTTATACAGCCTGTCAAATTGGGGATGATCCCTAGGTGGGCACAGGCTGTTGTCGTTGAAGTGCATGAAATGTACAATCATTTCATACCTCTTCCTCGACATACACTGGGAGAAAATGGGGGTAGAGCAGATGGGGCTAATGCTCCAGTAGGAGAAAATTGAGGGTTTCTTTATGATGCCCATCAGCATAGTCAATGCCCAGGATTTTTTACATTCCTGCACATCGATGGGGGCCCATTACTGCTTTGCCAAATATAAGTCAGGCTTTGCAGCACGGATGTTCCCCAATACATCATCGCCCAGAAACACCTCCATAAATTGTTGGGGGCTAATACTGCAACATCCATATTGATACCAGGATTTGAAGTGAAAGGTGGGATTTCTGGCCTCTGGTGATGAGGCACTACCCACTCCTCAGCAGCAATGTCAGCTGGTGCAACACGTCTCCTTCTGGCAGGGGGGCTATCAGCCACAGATACATCACAGTTGAGACTGTATCTAATGATGTATCTGAGCATATGGCAGGGTCATAATTTGGGTCTGAGTCCAGACAGAGGCGTCTGACTGACGCAAGGATGGTATACGCCTCCTCACCACTATATATTCTCTGTGACAGAGAGCAAAAAAAGTGCTGCTGTGCTAGTGCTAGCGATTAATAGTGATCACTGGCAAGCTAGGGGTTAATGGCTCTGAAAAGAACCTTTGGGTCTCACAATTTTTAACAAATATATTAGTTAAATATCTCT
>NC_069502.1:782393270-782555534 GCF_027579735.1 Bombina bombina | reverse complement strand
AGTGTGTTATTCCTTCTCTGGTAGAATTTGAAGAAGAATCTACCTGAGTTTTTACTATGATTTTAGCCGGCGTAGTTAAGATCATATTGCTGTTTCTCGGCCATCTGAGGAGAGGTAAACTTCAGATCAGGGGACAGCGGGCAGATTAATCTGCAAAGAGGTATGTAGCAGCTTATTATTTTCTGACAATGGAATTGATGAGAAAATTCTGCCATACCGATATAATGTAAACTCAGCCTTAAATGCAGTAGCAGCAACTGGTATCAGGCTGTCATGTATGTATATTTTACACTTCAGTATTCTGGGGAATGGCACTTCACTGGAATTATACTGTGTGCATACGACTTTAGCCTAATTTGCAGGGACTAGCAACAGGCTTTTTAATAACACTTAATTTATGTTAAACGTTTTTTGCTGGCATTTAAAATCGTTTCATTTCTGAGGTACTGGGTGAATAAAATATTTTGGGCACTATTTTTTTCCACTTGGCAGTTGTTTTATTTAATTTATGACAGTTTACTGATCTCTCTCACTGTTGTGTGTGAGGGGGAGGGGCCGTTTTTGGCGCTTTTGCTACGCATCAAAAAATTCAGTCAGAAGCTCACTGTACTTCCTGCATGATCCGGTTCATCTCTACAGAACTCAGGGGTCTTCAAAACTAGTTTTGAGGGAGGTAATCACTCACAGCAGAGCTGTGAGATTGTAGTTGACTGTGATAAAAAACGTTTATTTCTGTAACTTTTTTTTTTTTTTCTGCTATCAGGGTTAGTTATCCTTTGCTAATGGGAACAAGCCTTTGCTAAAATTGTGTTTTTTACAAGGATTTGATGCTATAACCTTTTGCTAGTGTGTTAAACATGTCTGATTCAGAGGAAGACATCTGTGCTATATGTGCTAATGCCAAAGTGGAGCCCAATAGAAATTTATGTACTAACTGCATTGATGCTACTTTAAATAAGAGTCAATCTGTACAAATTGAACACATTTCACCAAACAACGCGGGGAGAGTTATGCCGACTAACTCGCCTCACGTGTCAGTACCTGCATCTCCCGCTCGGGAGGTGCGTGATATTGTGGCGCCGAGTACATCTGGGCGGCCATTACAAATCACATTACAGGATATGGCTACTGTTATGACTGAAGTTTTGGCTAAATTACCAGAACTAAGAGGTAAGCATGATCACTCTGGGATGAGAACAGAGTGCGCTGATAATGTTAGGGCCATGTCAGATACTGCGTCACAACTTGCAGAACATGAGGACGGAGAGCTTCATTCTGTGGCTGACGGTTCTGATCCAAACAGATTGGATTCAGATATTTCAAATTTTAAATTTAAGCTGGAAAACCTCCGTGTATTACTAGGGGAGGTGTTAGCGGCTCCGAATGATTGTAACACAGTTGCAATACCAGAGAAAATGTGTAGGTTGGATAAATATTTTGCGGTACCGTCGAGTACTGACGTTTTTCCTATACCTAAGAGACTTACTGAAATTGTTACTAAGGAGTGGGATAGATCCGGTGTGCCGTTCTCACCCCCTCCGATATTTAGAAAGATGTTTCCAATAGACACCACCACACGGGACTTATGGCAAACGGTCCCTAAGGTGGAGGGAGCAGTTTCTACTTTAGCTAAGCGTACCACTATCCCGGTGGAGGATAGCTGTGCCTTTTCAGATCCAATGGATAAAAAGTTAGAGGGTTACCTTAAGAAAATGTTTGTTCAACAAGGTTTTATATTGCAACCCCTTGCATGCATTGCGCCTGTCACGGCTGCAGCAGCATTTTGGTTTGAGTCTCTGGAAGAGACACTTGAATCAGCTCCATTAGATGAGATTACACACAAGCTTAAAGCTCTTAAGTTAGCTAACTCATTTATTTCAGATGCCGTAGTACATTTAACTAAGCTTACGGCTAAGAATTCCGGATTCGCCATTCAGGCGCGCAGAGCACTGTGGCTAAAATCCTGGTCAGCTGACGTTACTTCTAAGTCTAAATTACTTAATATACCTTTCAAAGGGCAGACCTTATTCGGGCCCGGATTGAAAGAAATTATCGCTGACATTACAGGAGGCAAAGGCCATGCCCTGCCTCAAGACAGAGCCAAACCTAAGGCTAGACAATCTAATTTTCGTTCCTTTCGGAATTTCAAAGCAGGAGCAGCATCAACTTCCTCTGCTCCAAAACAAGAAGGATCTGTTGCTCGCTACAGACAAGGCTGGAGACCTAACCAGTCCTGGAACAAGGGCAAGCAATCTTCACAAAGGTTCTGGGTGCTCTTCTGGCGGTACTAAGACCGCGAGGAATTTCGGTAGCTCCGTACCTAGACGACATTCTGATACAAGCTTCAAGCTTTCAAACTGCCAAGTCTCATACAGAGTTAGTACTGGCATTTCTAAGGTCGCATGGATGGAAGGTGAACGAAAAGAAGAGTTCTCTCTTTCCACTCACAAGAGTTCCCTTCCTGGGGACTCTTATAGATTCTGTAGAAATGAAAATTTACCTGACAGAAGACAGGTTAACAAAACTTCAAATGCATGCCGTGTCCTTCATTCCATTCAACACCCGTCAGTGGCTCAATGCATGGAGGTAATCGGCTTAATGGTAGCGGCAATGGACATAGTACCCTTTGCACGCCTACACCTCAGACCGCTGCAATTGTGCATGCTAAGTCAGTGGAATGGGGATTACTCAGACTTGTCCCCTTCTCTGAATCTGGATCAAGAGACCAGAAATTCTCTTCTATGGTGGCTTTCTCGGCCACATCTGTCCAGGGGGATGCCATTCAGCAGGCCAGACTGGACAATTGTAACAACAGACGCCAGCCTACTAGGTTGGGGCGCCGTCTGGAATTCTCTGAAGGCTCAGGGACAATGGAATCAGGAGGAGAGTCTCCTACCAATAAACATTCTGGAATTGAGAGCAGTTCTCAATGCCCTTCTGGCTTGGCCCCAGTTGACAACTCGGGGGTTCATCAGGTTTCAGTCGGACAACATCACGACTGTAGCCTACATCAACCATCAGGGAGGGACAAGAAGCTCCCTAGCAATGATGGAAGTATCAAAGATAATTCGCTGGGCAGAGTCTCACTCTTGCCACCTGTCAGCAATCCACATCCCGGGAGTGGAGAACTGGGAGGCGGATTTTTTAAGTCGTCAGACTTTTCATCCGGGGGAGTGGGAACTTCATCCGGAGGTCTTTGCCCAAATACTTCGTCATTGGGGCAAACCAGAGATAGATCTCATGGCGTCTCGACAGAACGCCAAGCTTCCTCGTTACGGGTCCAGATCCAGGGATCCAGGAGCGGTCCTGATAGATGCCTTGACAGCACCTTGGACCTTCAGGATGGCTTATGTGTTTCCACCCTTCCCGATGCTTCCTCGATTGATTGCCAGAATCAAACAGGAGAGAGCATCAGTGATTCTAATAGCGCCTGCATGGCCACGCAGGACTTGGTATGCAGATCTGGTGGACATGTCATCCTGTACACCTTGGTCTCTACCTCTGAAACAGGACCTTCTGATACAGGGTCCTTTCAAACATCAAAATCTAACTTCTCTGAAGCTGACTGCTTGGAAATTGAACGCTTGATTTTATCAAAACGTGGTTTTTCTGAGTCAGTTATTGATACCTTAATACAGGCTAGGAAGCCTGTTACCAGAAAGATTTACCATAAAATATGGCGTAAATACCTATATTGGTGCGAATCCAAAGGTTACTCTTGGAGTAAGGTTAGGATTCCTAGGATATTGTCTTTTCTACAAGAAGGTTTAGAAAAGGGTTTATCCGCTAGTTCCTTAAAGGGACAGATCTCAGCTCTGTCCATTCTGTTGCACAAACGTCTGTCAGAAGTTCCAGACGTTCAGGCTTTTTGTCAGGCTTTGGCCAGGATTAAGCCTGTGTTTAAAACTGTTGCTCCGCCATGGAGTTTAAACCTTGTTCTTAACGTTTTACAGGGCGTTCCGTTTGAACCCCTTCATTCCATTGATATAAAGTTGTTATCTTGGAAAGTTCTATTTTTAATGGCTATTTCCTCGGCTCGAAGAGTCTCTGAGTTATCAGCCTTACATTGTGATTCTCCTTATTTGATTTTTCACTCGGATAAGGTAGTTCTGCGTACTAAACCTGGGTATCAATCAAGAGATTGTTGTTCCATCCTTGTGTCCAAATCCTTCTTCAAGGAAGGAACGACTTCTGCACAATCTGGATGTAGTTCGTGCCCTAAAATTTTATTTACAGGCAACTAAAGATTTTCGACAAACGTCTTCCCTGTTTGTCGTTTACTCTGGTCAGAGGAGAGGTCAAAAAGCTTCTGCTACCTCTCTCTCTTTTTGGCTTCGTAGCATAATACGTTTAGCTTATGAGACTGCTGGACAGCAGCCTCCTGAAAGAATTACAGCTCATTCCACTAGAGCTGTGGCTTCCACTTGGGCCTTTAAGAATGAGGCCTCTGTTGAACAGATTTGCAAGGCTGCAACTTGGTCTTCGCTTCATACTTTTTCCAAATTTTACAAATTTGACACTTTTGCTTCTTCGGAGGCTATTTTTGGGAGAAAGGTTCTTCAGGCAGTGGTTCCTTCTGTATAAAGAGCCTGCCTGTCCCTCCCGTCATCCGTGTACTTTTGCTTTGGTATTGGTATCCCAGAAGTAATGATGACCCGTGGACTGATCACACTTAACAGGAGAAAACATAATTTATGCTTACCTGATAAATTCCTTTCTCCTGTAGTGTGATCAGTCCACGGCCCGCCCTGTTTTTTACGGCAGGTAAATATTTTTTAAATTATACTCCAGTCACCACTACACCCTTTGGCTTCTCCTTTCTCGTTGGTCCTTGGTCGAATGACTGGAGGTGACGTAGAGGGGAGGAGCTATATGGCAGCTCTGCTGGGTGAATCCTCTTGCACTTCCTGTTGGGGAGGAGCAATATCCCAGAAGTAATGATGACCCGTGGACTGATCACACTACAGGAGAAAGGAATTTATCAGGTAAGCATAAATTATGTTTTTTTCCATTTTTAAAGCAGTGAAGCATGCATCATATTTACTCATAGTAGCAATATTCATTGAAACAACTGTATCTTGCAATTACTAAAAATTAGATGTCCATTGTATTAAAGATATTTATCTCTTGTAAAGACAGACAGACAGGCAAAAAGAGGGGCAGGAAACTCTTTATCTGTGTATACTTTTTGTCATGGGTCAGCAAGCGATTCTGGGCCTGTACTGGCACTATTTATTAATGTATTTATATATTTGCCATCTAAATTTTAACCCCGTCTTACATTTTTCACAGACTGTGAATGACAGCACGAGCAAGAACAAAACGTGATCGGAAGAGGTGCTAAGTGTCTACTGCCACACTGCCTTGAATGCACCCGATCCCGTCTGATCTCGGAAGTTAAGCAGGGCTAGGCCTGGTCAGTACCTGGATGGGAGACCGCTTGGGAACACCAGGTGTGGTAGGCTTTTTTTTTTCATTTTTAAAGCAGTGAAGCATGCATCATATTTACTCATAGTAGCAATATTCATTGAAACAACTGTATCTTGCAATTACTAAAAATTAGATGTCCATTGTATTAAAGATATTTATCTTTTGTAAAGACAGACAGACTGGCAGGCAGGCAAAAAGAGGGGCAGGAAACTCTTTATCTGTGTATACTTTTTGTCATGGGTCAGCAAGCGATTATGGGCCTGTACTGGCACTATTTATTAATTTATTGATATATTTGCCATCTAAATTTTAACCCCGTCTTACATTTTTCACAGACTGTGAATGACAGCACGAGCAAGAACAAAACGCATTGGGAAGAGGTGCTTATTGTCTACCGCCACACTGCCTTGGATGCACCTGATCTCGGAAGTTATGGCAGCTCTGCTGGGTGAATCCTCTTGCACTTCCTGTTGGGGAGGAGCAATATCCCAGAAGTAATGATGACCCGTGGACTGATCACACTACAGGAGAAAGGAATTTATCAGGTAAGCATAAATTATGTTTTTTTCATTTTTAAAGCAGTGAAGCATGCATCATATTTACTCATAGTAGCAATATTCATTGAAACAACTGTATCTTGCAATTACTAAAAATTAGATGTCCATTGTATTAAAGATATTTATCTTTTGTAAAGACAGACAGACAGACAGGCAGGCAAAAAGAGGGGCAGGAAACTCTTTATCTGTTTATACTTTTTGTCATGGGTCAGCAAGCGATTATGGGCCTGTACTGGCACTATTTATTAATTTATTTATATATTTGCCATCTAAATTTTAACCCCGTTTTAACTCTTACATTTTTCACAGACTGTGAATGACAGCACGAGCAAGAACAAAACGCATTGGGAAGAGGTGCTTATTGTCTACCGCCACACTGCCTTGGATGCACCTGATCTCGGAAGTTAAGTAGGGCTAGGCTTGGTCAGTACCTGGATGGGAGACCGCCTGGGAACACCAGGTGTGGTAGGCTTTTTTTTTCATTTTTAAAGCAGTGAAGCATGCATCATATTTACTCATAGTAGCAATATTCATTGAAACAACTGTATCTTGCAATTACTAAAAATT
Organism: Bombina bombina; assembly: GCF_027579735.1. NCBI lineage: Eukaryota > Metazoa > Chordata > Amphibia > Anura > Bombinatoridae > Bombina > Bombina bombina. The sequence continues at coordinate 782,548,980 of NC_069502.1, read as the reverse complement.
AGATGTCCATTGTATTAAAGATATTTATCTTTTGTAAAGACAGACAGGCAGAAAGAGGGTCAGGAAACTCTTTATCTGTGTATACTTTTTGTCATGGGTCAGCAAGTGATTCTGGGCCTGTACTGGCACTATTTATTAATGTATTTATATATTTGCCATCTAAATTTTAACCCAGTTTTAACTCTTACATTTTTCACAGACTGTGAATGACAGCACGAGCAAGAACAAAACGCATTGGGAAGAGGTGCTTATTGTCTACCGCCACACTGCCTTGGATGCACCCGATCCCGTCTGATCTCGGAAGTTAAGCAGGGCTAGGCCTGGTCAGTACCTGGATGGGAGACCGCCTGGGAACACTAGGTGTGGTAGGCTTTTTTTTTTCATTTTTAAAGCAGTGAAGCATGCATCATATTTACTCATAGTAGCAATATTCATTGAAACAACTGTATCTTGCAATTACTAAAAATTAGATGTCCATTGTATTAAAGATATTTATCTTTTGTAAAGACAGACAGACAGGCAGGCAAAAAGAGGGTCAGGAAACTCTTTATCTGTGTATACTTTTTGTCATGGGTCAGCAAGTGATTCTGGGCCTGTACTGGCACTATTTATTAATGTATTTATATATTTGCCATCTAAATTTTAATCCCGTTTTAACTCTTCAATTTTTTACAGACTGTGAATGACAGCATGAGCAAGAACAAAACGCATTGGGAAGAGGTGCTTATTGTCTACCGCCACACTGCCTTGGATGCACCCGATCCCGTCTGATCTCGGAAGTTAAGCAGGGCTAGGCCTGGTCAGTACCTGGATGGGAGACCGCCTGGGAACACCAGGTGTGGTAGGCTTTTTATTTCATTTTTAAAGCAGTGAAGCATGCATCATATTTACTCATAGTAGCAATATTCATTGAAACAACTGTATCTTGCAATTACTAAAAATTAGATGTCCATTGTATTAAAGATATTTATCTTTTGTAAAGACAGGCAGGGAAAAAGAGGGGCAGGAAACTCTTTATCTGTTTATACTTTTTGTCATGGGTCAGCAAGCGATTATGGGCCTGTACTGGCAGTATTTATTAATTTATTTATATATTTGCCATCTAAATTTTAACCCCGTTTTAACTCTTACATTTTTCACAGACTGTGAATGACAGCACGAGCAAGAACAACACGCATTGGGAAGAGGTGCTTATTGTCTACCGCCACACAGCCTTGGATGCGTCTGATCTCGGAAGTTAAGCAGGGCTAGGCCTGGTCAGTACCTGGATGGGAGACCGCCTGGGAACACCAGGTGTGGTAGGCTTTTTTTTTTCATTTTTAAAGCAGTGAAGCATGCGTCATATTTACTGATAGTAGCAATATTCGTTGTAACAACTGTATCTTGCAATTACTATCAATTAGATGTCCATTGTATTAAAGATATTTATCTCTTGTAAAGACAGACAGACAGGCAGGCAAAAAGAGGGGCAGGAAACTCTTTATCTGTGTATACTTTTTGTCATGGGTCAGCAAGCGATTATGGGCCTGTACTGGCACTATTTATTAATTTATTTATATATTTGCCATCTAAATTTTAACCCCGTTTTAACTCTTACATTTTTCACAGACTGTGAATGACAGCACGAGCAAGAACAAAACGCATTGGGAAGAGGTGCTTATTGTCTACCGCCACACTGCCTTGGATGCGTCTGATCTCGGAAGTTAAGCAGGGCTAGGCCTGGTCAGTACCTGGATGGGAGACCGCCTGGGAACACCAGGTGTGGTAGGCTTTTTTTTTTTCATTTTTAAAGCAGTGAAGCATGCGTCATATTTACTGATAGTAGCAATATTCGTTGTAACAACTGTATCTTGCAATTACTATCAATTTGATGTCCATTGTATTAAAGATAATTATCTTTTGTAAAGACAGACAGGCAGGCAGGCAGGCAGGCAGAAAGAGGGTCAGGAAACTCTTTATCTGTGTATACTTTTTGTCATGGGTCAGCAAGTGATTCTGGGCCTGTACTGGCACTATTTATTTATATATTTGCCATCTAAATTTTAACCCCGTTTTAACTTACATTTTTTAGACTGTGAATGACAGCATGAGCAAGAACAAAACGTGTTGGGAAGAGGCACTTAGTGTAGACAGCCACACTGCCTTGAATGCACCCAATCCCGTCTGATCTCGGAAGTTAAGCAGGGCTAGGCCTGGTCAGTACCTGGATGGGAGACCGCCTGGGAACACCAGGTGTGGTAGGCTTTTTTTTTCATTTTTAAAGCAGTGAAGCATGCGTTATATTTACTGATAGTAGCAATATTCATTGAAACAACTGTAGCTTGCAATTACTAAAAATTAGACGTCCTTTGTATTAAAGATACACACAAATTGGAAAGGGTTAATCTATCCACTGACTGACCTGAGCTGCACCTTTTTTTTTTGTTCCGTAGGAGAATAGAGAGGAAATAATTAAAAGAAGCTTATTTATCTGAGATAGTAACAAGCACATGTGCAGCCGTTGCACAATGTAAAACTGAATAATCCCTAAAAGGAAATACAGTAAGGTATACTGACAAATAAGCGATTGAAATAACTGTACAAAACAGTGATGAGCTTACAAGCAATAAACCAAAGCAAAAAAGGGTTAAATAGTTTATCTCCAACTTTTAGAAAAACTCTGTTATGATCCGAGAGTCACACAACACCCACAGAAAACTTCTTCTGACACAAACAAAATGCAACAGCATCTCAGAAACAGGAAAAGAAGACAGGAAGGTTAACCTTTAGTGCAACTGCACTACTGGTAAGCGCTAAAACCAAAACCTTATGCCAAAATCCTGTATGTTAATGCAGGTAGGGAAAGAATGTTGCATTAAAGTCCCCAGTAACAAAGGAGAGTGCTAAAACCAGTTTCACTATAATTAAAGAGACAGTAACCCCATTTTTTGCAAAAGTGCCTCAAAATTGCTAAAGTTTGTGTGGTGTTAGGAGTACTCCAATTATAGTGAAACTAGTTATAGCACTCTCCTTTGTCCCCAGACAATGTGAATAAGGTTTACATGTTCATGCAAAAAGCCGGCATGAACATTTTCTACTGTGCACTTGACTGGGGACATCCGGGGTACTGCATGCATAGTGCCAAGGATCTTGCACACTCTAATCCAGATGCAGATAAAACCGCATTTCCCCAGGGAGGACTGTGGGCACACTGTAGATAAATATGCATTTTACTTGGCAGATAAATATGCATTCTACTGGGAATCTGGCACTCTGAGGGGCTAAAGGGTTTCAAATCGGCTAGTGTACTACTTTTAATTATGTGTATGTAGATCAGTACTTCAGAATTCACCTAACTCCATCAAGAACTTGACTGAGGGATCCAGGGAGAGTGGGAGAGATTTAAGCTCTGGTATGTAGGGGTATTTTGCCTCCCCCTAGTGTCAGTAGTGTCCAGTGAGTGTAATCCCAAAGGTGATGCATCATGGACTCCCATCATCTGATGAAAGAAAAACTAATTAACTTTCAATTTCATAGTTTGATATTGATTATCAATCCAAACACTAATATGTTATTTCTACTTAAAAAGTATTTAATAAAGCTAAGCATAAAAAAGGAGCAACTATGGCCACTATATTATATAGTAAAGGTCATTGTGAAAGAGGGTCATAATGCACAGGTGGAAACATTTTTTTCTGATTTATTTAAAAAACAAAACAACCCCCCCCCCCCACATCTTTAACGGAGAAAATCATATGCTCACAAATGTCTGAGAGTGTCTCTCTCTTTAGAATCTGGCACCATTCCTTCTCTTCTGTGTCTTCATCATATTAAAGTTTTTTTTCTTTTTCTTTTAAATTATTTCTGTTCCTCATTGAGGCTCCATATACAATTAAAAAATTCAAAACTTTAAATCAAACTTTACAGAGATCTGTAAAAGACCCACTATATTATTTATTTGCCCACCTCCATATAATCTTGCTTCTGATGTCAAAATTGAATACTGAGATAACATTGCAGAATGTTGAACAAATATCTGCAAAATACTCAGAACAAGTTTCCATAAACCAATATTGATCCCCATTTGTTTAATTTGTCCTACTGCTGTAGATTAAGAGAGAATTTCCACTGCTGAGATAAGGATGAACTGCAGGCTTCCACTGTGAGACCCCCATTCTTGGAATTCTTGCTGTCTAAACAAAAGTTGCTACCCACGTGCCTCAGCTTAGCGTTGTTTTCAATTTGTTCCCATTTCTAAAAATAAATAAATAAAAATTAAGCTTGATATAGTTTATAATTCAACAAAGCAAGTTCTAAAAAAACATATACAATTTTTCAGGAGAAAATTTATTTAACACGGATAGCTACTAGACGTGGATTTGGCAGTTTAATTCACTGCTAAATGTGGAAGAGGGTGGACGCCCGTGGCGTTCTGCTCTTTTCTGATTTGTACAGATTGCTCCAAAAAGAGCCTAATGTCGTGTGTGAGACCGCCTCCTGCATTTGGAAGTGAATAAAACTGCCAAGTGTCTAACATAGACATCATATAACATTTTGTATCAACATCATCTTGAATAAATCTTTAAAAAAAGTGAGATCAAAATAAATTTATACTTACTGTTAAATAGACTCTTAGCATAGTTTTGTATTAACTTTTGATATTGTCATTTCAAATGTTACATATTATTTTGCATCACATTAGCACCTGAAACATTTGATTGATCTTACTTTTATAAAGTAACATTTACTATATTACAAATTTATGGAGTAATATTTTGCACCCTGAAATTGAAGTATTGGATCTTCTCTCAGATTAAAATAGAACATATGAATTATTAACCGTATATATTGGAGATTTTTTGGTGAATTCATTTGTGGTGAAACACTATATACACTTTTTTTGTCATATCATACCCATTCCAGCAGTCACTCACTACGCCATCCTTTTTGTTCGCATGAAGTATTTGTTATTTACAAATTATTTTTGGGATAATTTGTATGTATTTAGGAGGCAGAGTTTGGGTCTCATTATAGGATAGTTATACCCCAACCTAACCTGTTATAAAATACATATTAGTACCCAATCTGTATTTGGAAAGTAAAACACAAATACAACACTCAAACTATCCTTAAACATCATTTAATAAGTCGGATCGCTAGGGTATGCTCTATGCAGAGTGCTTGCCTGAGGCAATCAGGATAGGCTAGTACATGACTGAAAGGAGACTCGCTCAGTGAATGCACGGCAAAACACTGCCTGTGGCGGGAAGCGCCGTTCGTAGTGCGCACCGGCACAGCACAGTCAAAATGGCGCTGCAGTTAAATGCCCCAACAAAGTTATACCAAGTAAAACTAGTCACATCAACTTGTAGTTGCCTATTCGTTCAACACACTGTCTGAGCTAAGTAAGAGCATGCATTGCGATCGTGCCACTTCCATACCCACACAATAAATCTCATAATCTCTCTCTGCTCCGTCTATGCTTTAAAGCATTGCGCCCGTATAGAGCACCACAGATGGAGCTACTGACAGAGATCAAGCCCTACATTCCCATGTCTTAACATTGTGTACTGTCTCCAAACCTGCGGTGCAGAGAGAGGCGTTGCAGCTGTAAAGTAAAAATGCCCTGGCATAAAAGAGGCTGAATATTAAAAGCCCCATTATAAAAAATGCTCTGAGGAAATTTTCCAATATTGCTGATCCCCAATGGGGGTAAACTAGCTTATGCTAGTACACTTATCCCACAAGCTTTAAGGGGGATATCTTACCAGTCAGAAATCTTCCGTCCAAGCAGCCTTCTGATCAGTCCCAGGTCTGACAGTAGCTTTTCATTCTGACAGGGACCTGTGACACAAGGAAACCAGTGTAACTAACACTGTACATCTTGCAAGGAGGATAGCATAAATAAACTGGAAGGAAGCAAGGGAATCTTCCCCATGACATTCAGAGCTAACATTCACCAAAACTCTTACTAAGAGGATTACATGGCTACTGACAACTCCCCTGCTCTATCTTGATGGGATACTACCCATTTAGAGCATAACATCCACAGTATGTTCTTTGCCAACCTCCTAGTTGACTAGGCAAAGAATTACGGGGGGAATAAGGGAAGTGGGAGGAATACTTAAAGCTTTGTCTGAGGTGTCTCCTTGTGGCCAATGTGGACTCTTCCTGCCATTGGAAAAAAAACTGAAAAAAAAAAAAAGCCAAAAGACCAAGTGTTTTCTCTCTGGTTGAGATATATTTTTAGATTTCCTTTTTCTCTTACCAGCAATAGGGAAGGGTGATAAGGCTGCAGAAACCACATAAGTTATTTGCGCAGCAAAATCTGCTGGTAAATAACCCCCCCCCCCCAGGAACTGGTTGAGAGGAACCGCAGGGCACTGCATGTAAAACTGCTAAAGCTTGGGACGTTTGAAGTGAACGTTCAGGCATGTCACGGACAACATTATCCTAAGAGACAGGTGGCTCTGAGAGGGTATCTTTAGACAACAACATTTTATTAACACATGTGGAGCAAAACTGCACAGGAGGAATGATCTGAGCCTCTAAACAATATAAACATTTGTTAAAATAAGAATCTAAATTAATTTTAGTGTCCATTATGCTAGAAATGGATTCCCAGATAAATAGTTAACACTCAATTTAAAATAAATATTTTCTCTGAGCACTCAAAAAATGCTGATAATAAAAACGTTTTCAATTATTCAGTGGCACCTCTATACCTCAGCTCTGCCGAGGACACACCACTCCTGACACCAGAAGACAATTCCCACTAAGTAGTTTTAGAATCAAAACTGTTCTCTTATAGTTAACTGTAAACAACACCAGACACTGATCCGCACAAAAACTTCTTAAATCGATATGATGGACAAAATTGCTGCCTAGTACGCTCCGCTCTCCACAACGTCTAAAGGAAGCTGCAACCGCAAAGAAGAAAATTAAACTGCGACATAATAAAAAGTGTGCACGTTGCGCTGAAGTCTCAATAATGTACACAGCCTGGAAATGTCCATAGAGCGTAAAACTCAAAAACATAACCCACACAAGATGTCTAAACATAATAAATAAGGGCAATATAAGATGTAGCCCAAACATGTTCCACTCTCATGCCAACCTCAGTAAAACAGTCAATTAACCCCTTCACCTCTAGCAAAAGTAACAGTGCCCTGTCAGGAAGCCCTAAGTTTATCCCCAAATAAAAGAGGTAATAAGGCCCATAAATATCCACAGAGGTATTAACCTTTAAAGTGCTGGTCCTTCTCACCTAGAAGAGAAAGCACTTACCTGTGGATCCAGCTGCAGGGCAGGGACATCATCTCAAGTATGACAGACTCAGGGACCTGTAGAAAAAAGAAAAACAGGGTAGCATAGATGTTAGAAGTTAAGCAAGGACCACCTCACCGTCTTCTAACTGCTAAAAGCCAGCATTACTCTTACTAAAGAGAATTACTGTACATGGACACAGCATAGCCACAATCCTTGCTTGCAGGGAAAAGTACCCTTTAAAGGATTAAATATCTTCAGACACCATCTTCGCACATCCTCCCAATGTATAAGGCAAAGAATAACTGGGGCTTATGGGAAGTAGGAGTGAAACTTAAAAGCTCTGCTGGGGTGTTCTTTGCCTCCTCCAGGCGGCCAGGAGTTGAATTCCCACTAGTAATTAGAATGGATTTGTAGACTCTCCATGCCATTGGAAAGAAAAGCATACTCAGAAGAGAAATTTCTTGGGCACTATTCCCACCTGCAATATCCCTGTCATGTAACCAGCACTGCTAGCACTGTCTTGCATAGAAGAGGTTAATTTTCTTGTAAACTTAACTTAGGAATTCTAAGTTACGACACAAATATTTTTTATGCCACGGTTTGTGAAACTGGTCGATGTACATCACTAACCCCAAGGTATTGCCAGAGCCCAAAACCAGCCTTTAAGAGCAATACAACTTGGCATAGTTAATTGACAAGTCTGTAACCAATAACAAGATCTGGGGGTCAACAGGATAACTAGCCTCGTAACAAAATATAATTTCATAAGTAAAAATGTCTTGGAACAATAAAGAATGGAAAAACAGTGTTCTGTGCAGCCTAAAAACTTTATTGGAATATCTTGCAGGTACAGTTATTATATCTGGGCAAATCTTATGCTAATGGAATAAATTCAGGACTTTCTTTAACTTAAAAAGCAGGAGGTGGATTATTTTACCCAATCTAGCCCTGATGAGCTATGTATAACAGCCATGTATATAGTGGGTAAAATTACACAAAAAATTGGCATTTACTGGAGAGCATTTTTTCCTGAAATTGCGTGTGTGACCCAGGATCTAGATCTCAATCCCCCTTGAGTGGGAAAAAGTTATACATTTGCTGGATTGTAAAATAGAGTGTTTAGACTTTGGGTATTGTACCTTTGTATATTTTTATGTAATCTTGTTAATATTAATGCACTGTGATCATTTTTGACATAATAAATATTTCAAATTATAGTTTTGACTTTCGTCTTAACACATGAATTCCCGTTACTTTACAGACTTCTAAAATTGGTAAGGTTTAACATTAAGGGGTAAATTTATCATGGTACAGATAGACATGATCCGCTATAGCGAATCATGTCAGCTGCACATCGATAAATGACGACAGCAAACACTGTCTGCATTTATCATTGCACCAGCAGTTCTGGTGAATAGCTGGTGCAATACCACCCCCTTCAGATTCGCGATCAATTGGCCGATCGGGCTGATTGCTGTCCGCCACCTCAGTGGTGGTGAACGAGTTAAGGAGCAGTGGTGTTAGGACCAAACTGAGACAGCTGTCTAAAGAACCTTACTACCAAAAGCTGCTTCTGAAGAAGCAAAAACATCAAAGTGGTAAAATTTAGTAAATGTATGCAAAGAAGACCAAGTGGCTGCTTTGCAGATTTGATCAACTGAAACTTAATTCTTGAAAACCCAAGATGTGACAACTGATCTTGTGGAATGAGCTGTTATTCTCTGAGGCGGAGACTGCCTCGCCTCCAAATAAGCTTTGTAAATCAGAAGTTTCAACCAAGATGCCAAAGAAATGGCAGAGGCTTTCTGACCTTTTCTGGAAACAGAAAAAATAACAAATAGACTAGAAGTATTTCTTAAATCTTTAGTACACACAATATAAAATTTCAAAGCTCTTACCACATCCAAAGAATGTAAAGCTCATATAAGAGTATTCTTAAGATTAGGATACAAGAAAACATAATTTATGCTTACCTGATAAATTTATTTCTCTTGTAGTGTATCCAGTCCACGGATCATCCATTACTTGTGGGATATTCTCCTTCCCAACAGGAAGTTGCAAGAGGATCACCCACAGCAGAGCTGCTATATAGCTCCTCCCCTCACTGCCATATCCAGTCATTCGACCGAAACAAGCCGAGAAAGGAGAAACCATAGGGTGCAGTGGTGACTGTAGTTTAATTAAAATTTAGACCTGCCTGAAAAGGACACTACAAGAGAAATAAATTTATCAGGTAAGCATAAATTATGTTTTCTCTTGTTAAGTGTATCCAGTCCACGGATCATCCATTACTTGTGGGATACCAATACCAAAGCTAAAGAACACGGATGATGGGAGGGACAAGGCAGGAACTTAAACGGAAGGAACCACTGCCTGTAGAACCTTTCTCCCAAAAACAGCCTCCGAAGAAGCAAAAGTATCAAATTTGTAAAATTTGGAAAAAGGGGGGGCGGAGTTAGCCGCAGGAGAGAGAAGACGTGCTTTCAGGAGACAATTTTTATTAGTTTTTCTATAAATAAGAGAACTTTTGGATAGCACAATTTTTATTAGTTTTTCTATAAATAAGAGAACTTTTGGAACTTATACCTTTCAGCACACAGGTCACTAGGGAACAGGGACCTACTCTTGTGACTCTGCACCTTTATTTTAAGCCTTTGCCTCAAAACTTTCCGATTGGGGTGAGGCTGAGTGAGACCATATCCTCCGGAGGGTCGGGGCTCCGCTCCGGAGGCCTAACTTTTGCTTCTAACAGCTCCCAGCCGAAGCCTGTCCCTTTACTGCATCTCACTCCGGAGGGTCGGGGATCCGCTCCGGAGTACCTACTGACCACACGCTTGCTGAACTGGCACGCCATTACCTTGCCTGGTGTCCCTTAGCAAGACGACGACCACGCACATCACAGCGAACCTTCAGTCTCAAGAGCGGAGAGAATTCTGAGACTGCCTTAGCTCCAAAGAGGTTGGAGTCCCAGCGTAGCACCTAAGGCACCCCGGCAGCAGGCTCCGGAGAGTCGGGGATCCGATCCGGAGCTGAAGAGTTGAGCCGTACCTGCAGGTTAGAGGAACCGGAGGGCCTCTCGCACCGATCACAGGCTCCAAGCAGTAACCAGGTTCCAAACGGAACACACAACCACCTCGTCCCTCTTGCGCAACCAGCAGAGGGGAGGCTGAGGGAGCAAGAGGTTTGCCGGTGGCTTCCATCTGACACTCCGTGAGACTTCTCAACCTCGGGCCTGTGGGACTTTCTGGCGCGAACCGCGGCCATTTTGATAGCGCAGTGAGAGGTCCGCCGGCAGGATCTAAGGCCTTAGAGTGTTTGGCTTACTCACAAGGACCAGCGCCCAGATCAGCTTCTAGAGGACAACCAGACGATCCGGTAAGGTGAGACGGCACACAAAAGAGCACCTCCATACACGTCCTTAGCTAAACAGACCGGGTGAGTCCAGTACAATTTACCTCACTACCTTGGTCACTGACATCTCCCTATACCGGCACCCCACATTCAAGGGATAAGTGTTTAGCCCCCAGGTCTTATATTATCTTAAGCTGGCATATTTATACCCTGGAGACATTGGATGCTATATACCCCATTCTGTCTCTGCTTCCCTAGCAACTGTTCTCCCTGCCTGGCAATCTAAAGAGTAATACATAGGAGCTAACTTTAACTGCACCAGAGACCCTCATCCTCTTTCACTGTATAACTTGGGAGGAAGATAATTGACCCCATTCCTTATTAATAACTTATACAATCCCTCTCCTTATCAGATATCTTAGAGAAATCTCCCACTGTTACTTCACTTACACTTCACTTCTTTGAGACTGTGGGACTATAATCTGAACTCTTAATAAAAGAATAAATGTGAAAGGCTGCTGCGTCAGTGCAATTGTCCTTAGGCATGAAGCCTTTGGTGTAGTGTCATTTCATAACAATTGTTTCCTTCCACAGCTTACCTACACAACCTAATTAGTTACCGGCCTCTGTTTCTCTGTGGCCTGGTTTATTGTCTTATTTGATTGCATTGACCTTACATAACTGCTGTTTTTTCCTCCACAAGACTTGTGATCCCATATTCCTCATACCCCAGTCTCTCCTGCCTGTTCATTGCACTTATTTGAACTGTCAATTATCTGAGAAAGCAATATTAGCTTCTCTCCCGTGCACTGACCAGCAGGGGCCACTGCGCCAGGTAACCTAGGCTTGGTATATTATCTGATTTTTGATTGCTGCTATTTGACCCCTCACCTCCCCGCTCCCGTCCGGCTAGTCCGGGTGGGTCACCTCCAATTTCCTTTTCCCTTCCTTCGGGTCGTATCCCCCTGCTCCCCGAGGTGAGGGACCTGAGTGGTAACTACAAAATTATGTGCTAATGTAACTTCTCTTTTTTAAGTGTGACTCAGCCCCGCTCTAACCACGAAATAGGTACTATGTAAACTACGTGCTTCACTTTAGTATGTATAACCCTTGAATTTCTTCCAAAACAGCAGGACACTGCCTTTGAGCCCCCAGAGACTTCCTATTTTGCCCCCTGGATATCCAATTACTAATATATAAGATGCCTCACATGATAAAGAAACATTCAAAGTCTAACCCCAAACCTAGGAAGACAGTCTTTGACCATTTCACCCACATCTCCAAGGAACCCCCACCCCACCCAGGTGGGGAGATGAGTGAACAGGACTCCCAAGATGAAGAGTCCCAATCTAGCCAACACTCAGCATCTTCTTCCCAACATTACATTACAGAATCATCGCTCAAGAAACTCCTGGCCATCCAGACTAAGTCCATCACCCAGGAAATCCAGCGCAGCTCCGCAGAACTCAAGAAAGAAATTTCGGAAATTGGTGACAGAGTTGATGCTCTGGAGCGCAAACAAGATGATCAGGCTGTGGATCAATCCAACATTTTGGCTTACGCCGAAAACCTTGCTGAGCAGATCTCGCAATTGGAATCTAAATTGGCTGACATGGAAGACAGATCGAGACGAAGCAATATCAGATTCAGAGGAGTCCCAGAAACAGTGACTCCAGCGGATATCCAAGGCTACCTCCAAGATCTCTTCAAAGAGCTTATAGGCACCCCTGAAGGCCTGTCTAGCACAATGGAGAGAGCGCACAGGGCATTGCGCCCCAGGTCGGTGAGTTCTGACAAGCCGAGGGACATTGTAGTGTGCTTCCATAGCTACTTATATAAAGATCGCCTTCTTCAAGCTGCTTACCGTAAACCAAATCTAAGTGGTAGGTTTGAGGGGGTACAAATTTTACCTGACCTCTCTGCACATACCCTCCAACAACGTCGCCACTTCCAGTCAGTAACCACTGCTCTTCGCAAGGCTAACTACCGATATCGATGGGGGTTCCCAACCAGGCTCATAGTTACCAAAGATAACCAATCCATAACCATCACCACACCCTCTCAGGGTACGTCTCTACTGGCCTCATGGGGTCTTCTAGTGGACCCTCTCAATGTACGGGCTCAATCTCAGCCTGCCTTGAGAGCATCAGCTCCTGAATGGTCGACAAAAGAACAGAGAATAAAAAGGCCCAAGACACAACACTTGCAAGTCTCTCAAGGGCACCCTGAGCCCACCGAGTAGGCTCCTACAGAAGCCACATGCCCTGGTTTAGAAGTTTGTCGGCCCTAGGGTCTCTCCTGATGGTACTTTTTGCCTAGCCTACATCTTGACTAAGGCAGGATTCCTGTGAGACCTTCTGAGCCGCCAAAATGTTTATTTTTGGAATAAGTTATATATTATAAGTTCTGATAAGTTATGCTACTTGCTGTTTTGTAATTGTTTAGGTTTAAGCACTTTATATTATGACAAACTTACTCTTAGAGCGGGGCTGATGTCTCTGCTCCACTGTGCTAGCTCCGGAGCAGTTTTCTCAACCCCCCAACTGAAGCCCACACTAGGGCTCACTTGAGGTGGACTACTTCCACCACACCAGAGGCACTTCCCAGTGCCTTCCTTTTCTACTTACCTATCCCCCCTTTCTCATTTCCCCCATTCTGTTTCCCAGACTCAGATATTTTGACTTCCCGGTTCCAACCTTTAACCACTATTATACATGACTAGCTCTCCTCTGAGGTTTCTCACTCAAAATGTTAGAGGACTTAACACTCCCTTTAAGAGAAGCCTCTTACTGCGTTCACTGAAACACCACAATCCTGACATAGTGTTCCTCCAGGAGACGCACTGGCTCAAGGACGAACCGATTAGACTTTCCTCCAGGGATTATACACACATTGAGTATGCTCCCTTTACTAAAAAAGCCAGGGGCACTGCAATTCTCCTACACAGGAGACTAGCTATTGAACCAGTCTTGACCATCAGAGATCCACAGGCCAGGTATATCATTCTAATTTGTAACATTAACCATGTGCTTTATACATTTGCATCAGTCTACCTACTCACCAACCTAAGTGCCTCAAACACATTCTCCATGTTATCTCCCAACACCAACAAGGTAGGGTTATTATCTCGGGCGACTTCAATATGACCTGGGAACCGAAACTAGATAGAAAATCCTCTGACTTGGTTAGGGCCCCCCCTCTATTGAACGACTTGCAGCGAACTTCCGTACCCTTATGACAGGTTCAGGGTTCTTTGACATTTGGAGGTCTATTCACACTCAAGACCGAGACTACACGCACTACTCACATTCGCATCGACAATACTCTAGACTCGACTACATATTCTCTACGGCAGACTCTCTAGACCTAGTCACTAACACGGCCATCCATATTTGCCCCTGGTCAGATCATGACTGCGTTATCGCCGACCTCATATCTTCAAATACCACTCGCTCCAGACCCTCCTGGCGCATGCCCCACAACTTACTACAAGATATTCCCCTCCGATAAAAATTACATACAGAAATTGGACATTTCCTAGAAACTAATGACCGGGCACAGGTAGACGATGATACCCTATGGGGGGCTGCTAAAGCAACCATAAGAGGCTTATTGATATCCGAACAGGCTAAAATACGAAGGCAAGCGGGTCTTTCGCTGTCTCAGTCCCACATTAAACTCAGAGAATTGGAGGCCCAAAATAGACTAAAGCCTACTTCCCCACTAACGACTCAAATAACTGATATTAAAAATCACATCTCTCAGTTAGAGCTTCAGAGAACCCAGGAAAACCTAACTAAACTTAAACAGCTGTACTTCTATAAGGGCAACAAGGCGGACACCCTTTTAGCCAATAAACTTAGAAATAGAACTAGTATCTCACGTATACATGGCATTATCAGGGAGGGCTCTCTCCTTAAAATTCCCTCACAAATAGGGGAGTCTTTCGCCGAGTTTTACTCCAAATTATACAATATAGAAAAATCCGAGAACCCCCCCATGACCTCGGAAGATTCCATTCGCGAGTACTTAAAATCTTTGAATCTACCATCCCTCTCACCCGATCAAAGGGATACTCTAAACTTGCCATTCTCTCTCCGAGAAGTGCAACACGTTATCAAGAATTCTAAATCATTTAAGTCACCTGGGCCAGATGGCTTCCCAGTACACTTCTATAAAACCTATATCCAAGAACTCTCCCCCCTACTCCTTAGACTCTTCAACTTAGCTAGGAAGGAAGGTAAATTTAAGAGTGAATTTCTCGAAGCCACTATTGTAACTATATTAAAGCCTAATAAGGACCCCTCGCTTTGTTCCAGTTACAGGCCAATCTCTCTAATCAATACTGATATTAAGTTCTTCTCCAAAATTTTAGCTAATCGTATTGCCAACCTTCTCCCCTGTTTAATCAACCCAGACCAAGTAGGATTTATCCCCAAAAGAGAGGGACCAGATAATACTAGAAGACTCTTGAATCTTATGACTCTGTCGTCCAGCCTTAACAAATCCATGGCGATCATATCATTAGATGCAGAAAAGGCCTTTGATCGGGTGAGATGGCGTTTTCTGTGGGAAGTACTTGACATCTTTAAATTCCCAAGCTCCCTCATAGGAGCAATCAAAGCCTTATACTCTACTCCCTCCGCCTCAGTTAAGGGACTTGGTTTCCAAACTCCCCCGTTCCAAATTTCCAACGGGACTAGACAGGGCTGTCCCTTATCACCCCTACTTTTCGCGCTGGCCATCGAGCCGTTGGCAGAACAAATTAGACTTGACCCACGTATGAGTGGGATCACCCTATGTGGCACCAAACATAATATAGCCCTATTTGCTGATGACATTACCCTTTTCTCCTCGGATCTCACGACCACCCTCCCTAGACTTTTACTGATAGTCAGGGAATTTGGTGCCCACTCCCATTACAAACTAAATATCCCTAAAACTGAGATTTACACTCAAGGCTTTCAGAACTCTTCTATAGCCCCTCTAAAACTCAAATACCCGTACAAATGGTCAGAATCTTCAGTGACCCACCTGGGAGTCAGACTATCCAATGACTTCCCCCGGATTATCAGGGACAATTACCTCCCCTTGCTGACAGAGCTTCGCTCCCTCAGTGGGAGGTGGAACCTCTCCTAAGTCTCATGGCTGGGACGGATCGCAGCCTTAAAGATGTCCTTTCTACCTCGACTCACATACTTATTCCGTTGCCTACCAATCAGAGTCCCCAGGCATATTTTATTACAATTCCAGAGTGAGTTCACTAGACATATATGGCAGGGCAAACCCCCAAGGGTGGCGCAGAGAGTTCTACAGCTGCCTCGGTCAAAGGGAGGTCTGGGCTCCCCCTCGATAGTAAAATATTATGAGGGAGCCATGCTCACCCATGTCTCTCAATGGGGAGTCATACAGTCTTCCTCCATATGGAAGTCTATTGAACAGGCCTCATTACCCTACAACCTAACTTTGCGTGATCTGATTTGGACACCTACACACTGTCGTAGGGAGCTCTCCCTGATAAACCCCATTATCCGGGAATGCCTGCAATTTTGGGATAAAATCCGCCACTCTAGACAAATTGCTCCCCACCCCTCTCCCATAGCCTCCTTGTCCGGCCTATTGGTAGGGCTACAGGATGCTCATCCTCTGAAATGGTCCCAAATTGGAATAAAGGTGGTCTCGGACCTCTGGCTCCCGCCATCGGAATGTGGATTTAAATCTGAGACACAGTTGGGAGTAGATGGGGCCTTACCCCATATCCTGAAATTTGAATATCACAGAGTTAAAAGTTTCTTGACCTCCTGGGGCTTTAAGCCGCAGTCAAACAGTCCACTGACCTTGTGGGAGACCACTTGGAATCAAGGAGAGAGGCTTTACAAACCCCTCTCCAGACACTACATCCTGGTGGACTCTGATCTAAACTCAGACCTAGCTCCCCACCTTGTAAAGTGGGGATCCCTACTAGACAAATCATTCACAGCAAACGACTGGGAACAAGCGCTTGAGCGAACTAAAAAAACTATACATTGCATCACCCTATTCGAAACTTTTTATAAGTTGGTGGCCCATTGGTACTACGTGCCCACCAGGCTAGCTAAAATATTTCCAAGCGCATCCCCGTATTGCTGGAGAGGTTGCG
Source organism: Bombina bombina (assembly GCF_027579735.1). NCBI lineage: Eukaryota > Metazoa > Chordata > Amphibia > Anura > Bombinatoridae > Bombina > Bombina bombina. Next base: position 782,532,242 of record NC_069502.1, on the reverse strand, counting down.
GTCAGAGAGGGGACTCTTTACACATCTAGTGGGAATGTCCCAAAATACGCCCCTTATGGATAAAATGTTTTAGAGCTCTTCCCAAGTTGGGGATCTCCCTACGTAGCTCTCCCGCAGTTGCCCTGCTACACATAGGTACTCATTCCATCCCTAAACACCATGCTTGCATAAGTATATACCTCTTTATGTCCATTAAACATCTGATAGCCTGTGACTGGAAATCGGAGTCCCCACCCAGCTGGTCAAGAGTTTGCTCCTATATGGCCTACTTATACACCATGGAAAAAAGCATATTTTATAATCTAGGCAATTCTGACCTATTTGAGCTTATTTGGGCCGACTGGAAAGACATTTATGACACAACCTGGAGACCTAATACTCCCTCTTAGCCCTCTTGGACGGCACGAGAGGTCTGAACTAGGGATAGTCCTGGCCGGACTCAGATGTCTTCCTGATGACGTACCCACCCTTGACGGACGACATATACCTCTACCCTCTCCTTCCCCTCCCCTCTTCTCACTTCTAGACTTCTATCCTCCCCCCTTCTTTCCTGGTCAGGGGACCTCTGGGTCTCCCCCATCTGTGCTATAAAGTTCCATTATATATTTTAACTAACCACTGTGTCAGCGGAATTTCCTTGAACAATTTACTATTCATTTCAAAATGTGTGTTTATAGACCGTTTAGAGGACGAGATGAGTCCTCGAATTGCTAATTCTGTTTCTATTTTGTTTTTCTCTTATTGTGTGCATATTCTTATTTGTAAACATGATAAGATTAATAAAGCTCTTTTGAAAACTAAAAAAAAAAAATTTGGAAAAAGTATGAAGCGAAGACCAAGTTGCAGCCTCGCAAATCTGTTCAACAGAGGCCTCATTTTTAAAGGCACAGGTGGAAGCCACAGCTCTAGTAGAATGAGCTGTAATCCTTTCAGGGGGCTGCTGTCCAGCAGTCTCATAGGCTAAACGGATTGTACTCCGAAGCCAAAAAGAAAGAGAGGTTGCCGAGGCCTTCTGACCTCTCCTCTGTCCAGAGTAAACAACAAACAGGTTAGATGTTTGGCGAAAATCTTTAGTAGCCTGTAAGTAAAACTTCAAGGCACGGACTACGTCTAGATTATGCAAAACATGTTCCTTCTTTGAAGAAGGATTAGGACATAATGATGGAACAACAATCTCTTGATTGATATTCTTGTTAGAAACCACCTTAGGTAAAAACCCAGGTTTTGTACGCAGAACAACTTTATCTGAATGAAAGATCAGATAAGGAGAATCACAATGTAAGGCAGATAACTCTGAGACTCTTCGAGCCGAGGAAATAGCCATCAGAAAAAGAACTTTCCATGAAAGAAGTTTGATATCAATAGAATGAAGGGGTTCAAACGGAACCCCTTGAAGAACTTTAAGAACCAAGTTTAAGCTCCATGGAGGAGCAACAGGTTTAAACACAGGCTTAATTCTAACTAAAGCCTGACAAAATGCCTGAACGTCTGGAACTTCTGCCAGACGCTTGTGTAAAAGAATAGACAGAGCAGAAATCTGTACCTTTAAAGAACTAGCTGATAATCCTTTGTCCAAACCCTCTTGGAGGAAGGACAATATCCCAGGAATCCTAACCCTACTCCATGAGTAATTCTTGGATTCACACCAATGAAGATATTTACGCCATATTTTGTGGTAAATTTTCCTGGTGACAGGCTTTCGTGACTTTTTACTGACTTGGAGAAGCCACGCTTTGATAGGATGAAGCGTTCAATCTCCATGCAGTCAGTGTCAGAGAAAGTAGATTCGGATGATTGAAAGGACCTTGTATTAGAAGGTCTTGTCTCAGAGGCAGAGTCCATGGTGGAAAGGATGACATGTCCACTAGGTCTGCATACCAGGTCCTGCGTGGCCACGCAGGCGCTATCAATATCACCGATGCTCTTTCCTGTTTGATTTTGGCAATCAGACGAGGGAGCAGAGGAAACGGTGGAAACACATAAGCCAGGTTGAAGAACCAAGGCGCTGCTAGAGCATCTATCAGTGCCGCTTCTGGGTCCCTGGACCCGTAACAAGGAAGCTTGGCGTTCTGGCGAGACGCCATGAGATCCAATTCTGGTTTGCCCCAACGGAGAACCAATTGAGCAAACACCTCCGGATGGAGTTCCCATTCCCCCGGATAAAAAGTCTGACGACTTAGAAAATCCTCCTCCCAGTTCTCTACACCTGGGATATGGATCGCTGACAGGTGGCAAGAGTGAGTCTCTGCCCAGCGAATTATCTTGGAGACTTCTGACATCGCTAGGGAACTCCTGGTTCCCCCTTGATGGTTGATGTAAGCCACAGTCGTGATGTTGTCCGACTGAAATCTGATGAACCTCAGTGTTTGCTAGCTGAGGCCAAGCCAGAAGAGCATTGAATATTGCTCTTAACTCCAGAATATTTATTGGGAGGAGTTTCTCCTCCTGAGTCCATGAACCCTGGGCCCGAGATAACCACCAGAGAAGAGAATCTCTGGTTTCCTGATCCAGATTTAGTAGAGGGGACAAATCTGTGTAATCCCCATTCCACTGACTGAGCATGCATAATTGCAGCTGTCTGAGATGAAGGCGCGCGAATGGCACTATGTCCATCGCCGCTACCATTAAGCCGATTACTTCCATGCACTGAGCCACCGTGGGGCGCGGAATGGAGTGAAGAACACGGCAAGCATTTAGAAGTTTTGATAACCTGGACTCCGTCTAATAGATTTTGTAGAAATGAAAATTTACCTGAGTCCCTAGGAAGGAAACCCTTGTGAGAGGAGATAGAGAACTCTTTTCTTCGTTCACTTTCCACCCATGCGACCTCAGGAATGCCAGAACTATCTCTGTATGAGATTTGGCAATTTGAAAGCTTGACGCCTGTATCAGGATGTCGTCCAGGTAAGGAGCCACCGCTATGCCTCGCGGTCTTAGGACCGCCAGAAGTGAGCCCAGAACCTTTGTAAAAATTCTTGGGGCTGTAGCCAACCCGAATGGAAGAGCTACAAATTGGTAATGCCTGTCTAGAAAGGCAAACCTCAGGAACTGATGATGATTCTTGTGAATCGGAATGTGAAGGTAGGCATCCTTTAAGTCCACTGTGGTCATGTACTGACCCTCTTGGATCATGGGTAAAATGGTTCAAATAGTTTCCATCTTGAATGATGGAACTCTGAGGAATTTGTTTAGGATCTTTAAATCCAAAATTGGTCTGAAGGTTCCCTCTTTTTTGGGAACCACAAACAGATTTGAATAAAACCCCTGTCCTTGTTCCGTCCGCGGAACTGGATGGATCACTCCCATTATAAGGAGATCTTGTACGCAGCTTAGGAATGCCTCTTTCTTTATCTGGTTTGCAGATAATCTTGAAAAGGTGAAATCTCCCTTGTGGAGGAGAAGCTTTGAAGTCCAGAAGATATCCCTGAGATATGATCTCCAACGCCCAGGGATCCTGAACATCTCTTGCCCACGCCTGGGCGAAGAGAGAGAGTCTGCCCCCTACTAGATCCGTTGTCGGATAGGGGGCCGCTCCTTCATGCTGTTTTAGAGGCAGCAGCAGGCTTTCTGGCCTGCTTGCCCTTGTTCCAGGACTGGTTAGGTTTCCAGGCCTGCTTGGATTGAAATTCCCTCTTGTTTTGAAGCAGAGGAAGTTGATGCTGCACCTGCCTTGAAATTTCGAAAGGCACGAAAATTAGACTGTTTGGCCTTTGATTTGGCCCTGTCCTGAGGAAGGGTATGACCCTTACCTCCAGTAATGTCAGCAATAATTTCTTTCAAACCAGGCCCGAATAAGGTCTGCCCCTTGAAAGGAATGTTGAGTAATTTAGACTTTGAAGTCACATCAGCTGACCAGGATTTGAGCCATAGCGCCCTACGCGCCTGGATGGCGAATCCGGAATTCTTAGCCGTTAGTTTAGTCAAATGAACAATGGCATCAGAAACAAATGAGTTAGCTAGCTTAAGAGTTCTAAGCTTGTCAACAATTTCAGTCAATGGAGCTGTATGGATGGCCTCTTCCAGGGCCTCAAACCAGAATGCCGCCACAGCAATGACAGGCGCAATGCATGCAAGGGGCTGTAAAATAAAACCTTGTTGAATAAACATTTTCTTAAGGTAACCCTCTAATTTTTTATCCATTGGATCTGAAAAAGCACAACTGTCCTCAACCGGGATAGTGGTACGGTTTGCTAAAGTAGAAACTGCTCCCTCCACCTTAGGGACAGTCTGCCATAAGTCCCGTGTAGTGGCATCTATTGGAAACATTTTTCTAAATATAGGAGGTGGGGAAAAGGGCACACCGGGCCTATCCCACTCCTTACTAATAATTTCTGTAAGCCTTTTAGGTATTGGAAAAACATCAGTACTCACCGGCACTGCATAGTATTTATCCAGCCTACACAATTTCTCTGGCACTGCAATTGTGTCACAGTCATTCAGAGCAGCTAATACCTCCCCAAGCAATACACAGAGGTTCTCAAGCTTAAATTTAAAATTAGAAATCTCTGAATCAGGTCTCCCCGATTCAGAGACGTCACCCACAGACTGAAGCTGGAAAAAAACTAGGCCCCAATAAGTTTTGTCACCAAACATATATAAAAACGATTAACATGCCAGCAAACGTTTTATATTACACTTTTATAAGAGTATGTATCTCTGTTAATAAGCCTGATACCAGTCACTATCACTGCATTTAAGGCTTAACTTACATTAATCCGGTATCAGCAGCATTTTTCTAGCAAATTCCATCCCTAGAAATATGTTAACTGCACATACCTTATTGCAGGAAAACCTGCACGCCATTCCCCCTCTGAAGTTACCTCACTCCTCAGAATATGTGAGAACGGCAGTGGATCTTAGTTACTTCTGCTAAGATCATAGAAATCACAGGCAGATTCTTTTTCTAATGCTGCCTGAGATGAAACAGTACACTCCGGTACCATTTAAAAATAACAAACTTTTGATTGAAGTTAAAAAACTAACTATAATACACCACTCTCCTCTTACTACGTCCATCTTTGTTGAGAGTTGCAAGAGAATGACTGGATATGGCAGTGAGGGGAGGAGCTATATAGCAGCTCTGCTGTGGGTGATCCTCTTGCAACTTCCTGTTGGGAAGGAGAATATCCCACAAGTAATGGATGATCCGTGGACTGGATACACTTAACAAGAGAAAGGAACAATAACTTCCCTATTGATGTTGTTAGAATTCACAACTTTAGGCATAAATTTAAAAGAAGACCGCAAAACAACTTTATCTTAATGCAGACTAAAATATATGTTCTCCAAACCTCGTGATATATTTTCCTTGAAACAGGCTTATGAGCCTGTATCATAGTGTTAATCGCAAAGTCAGAGAAACCTCTATGACTAAGGACTAAGCATTCAATTTTCATGCCTTCACAAATTTAGAGACTCGCAAGAGAGAGCAGACAATTCAGAAACTCTTCTAGCAGAAGAGATAGCCAAGAGAAATAACACTTTCCAAGAAAGTAGTTTAATGTCCAAAGAATGCATAGGCTCAAAAGGAGGAGCATGCAAAATCTTTAATACCAAATTTAGACTGCAATAAGGAGAGATAGATTTAATTACAGGTTTTATACGAGTCAAAGCCTGTACGAAACAGTGAACATTAGCAATCTTTCTGTGAAATAAAACAGAAAGAGCTGAGATTTCTCCTTTCAAAGTATTGGCAGACAAACCTTTATCCAAACCATCCTGAAGAAATTGTAGAATCCTAGGAATTCTAAAAGAATGCCAAGAATAATCATGAGTGGAATATAGGTTTTCCAAACCTTGTGATATATTTTATGAGCCTGTATCATAGTGTTAATCACAGAGTCAGAGAATCCTCTATGACTAAGGACTAAGCATTTAATTTCCATGCCTTCAAATTTAGAGATTTGAGATCCAGATGGAAAAAAACATAATTTATGCTTACCTAATAAATTAATTTCTTGTACGATATGACGAGTCCACGGATTTCATCCTTACTTGTGGGATATTAACCTCCTAACAGGAAGTGGCAAAGAGCACCACAGCAGAGCTGTATTTATAGCCCCTCCCCTTCCCCTCCACCCTCAGTCATTCGGCCGAAGGTATAGGAAGAGAAAAAGGAAAGGCTAAAAGGTGCACAGGTGACTGAAGTTTACAAAAAATATAAAGAAAAACTGTCTTAAAAAGAACAGGGTGGGCCGTGAACTCGTCATATCGTAAAATAAATTAATTTATCAGGTAAGCATAAATTTACTTTTCTTTTAAAAAGATATGACAAGTCCACGGATTTCATCCTTACTTGTGGGAAACCAATACCAAAGCAAAAGGACACGGATGAAAGGGAGGGACAAGACAGGAACCTAAACAGAAGGCACCACTGCTTGAAAAACCTTTCTCCCAAAAATAGCCTCAGAAGAAGCAAAAGTATCAAATTTGTAAAATTTTGAAAAAGTGTGAAGGGACGACCAAGTCGCAGCCTTACAAATCTATTCAACAGATGCATCATTTTTAAAAGCCCATGTGAAAGCCACAGCCCTAGTAGAATGAGCCGTAATTCTTTCAGGAGGCTGCAGTCCAGCAGTCTCATATGCCAGGCGGATGATACTTCTCAGCCAAAAAGAAAGAGAGGTAGCCGTAGCTTTCTGACCCCTACGCTTTCCAGAATAAACAATGAATAATGAAGATGATTGACGTAAATCCTCAGTTGCCTGTAAGTAAAACTTTAAGGCACGGACCACATCCAAATTATGCAACATACGCTCCTTCTTAGAAGAAGGGCTAGGACACAAGGAAGAAACAACAATTTCCTGATCAATATTCTTATTTGAAACAACCTAAGGAAGGAATCCAGGTTTGGTACGTAACACCACCTTATCAGAATAAAAAAATGAGATAAGGAGAATCACACTGTAGCGCTGAAAGCTCAGAAACTCTTCGAGCAGAAGAAATAGCAACTAAAAACAGAACTTTTCAAGATAACAATTTGATATCCATGGAATGCATGGGTTCAAACGGAACCCATGAAGAACTCGAAGAACTAAATTCAAACTCCAGGGAGGAGTAATGGGTCTAAATACAGGCTTAATTCTAGATAGAGCCTGACAAAAAGACTGAACATCTGGCACATCTGCCAAAAGTTTGTGAAACAGAATAGACAAAGCTGAAATTTGTCCCTTTAAGGAACTTGCTGATAACCCTTTCTCCAATCCTTCTTCGAGAAAAGACAAAATTCTAGGAATCCTAACTTTACTCCATGAGTAACCCTTGGATTAACACCAATAAAGATATTTATGCCATATCTTATGATAGATTTTTCTAGTGACAGGCTTTCTAGCCTGTATCAAAGTATTGATGACCGAATCAGAGAATCCTTGCTTCGATAAAATCAAGCGTTCAATCTCCACGCAGTCAGCTGCAGAGAAATTAGATTTGGATGTTGGAAAGGACCTTGAATGAGAAGGTCCTGTCTCAATGGAAGTTTCCACGGCGGCAGAGAGGACATGTCCACTAGATCCGCATACCAAGTCCTGCGTGGCCACGCAGGCGCTATCAGGATCACTGAAGCTCTCTCCTGTTTGATTTGAGCAATCACGCGTGGAAGGAGAGGGAACGGTGGAAACACATAAGCTAGGCTGAACAACCAAGGCACCCTCTATCAGTTCGTCCTGAGGATCCCTTGACCGGGATCCGTATCTTGGAAGCTTGGCATTCTGTCGAGATGCCATCAGATCCAATTCCGGTCTGCCCCATCTGAGAATCAATGAGGCAAATACCTCCAGGTGAAGTTCCCACTCCCCCGGAAGAAAAGTCTGTCGACTTAGAAAATCCGCTTCCCAGTTCTCTACTCCTGGGATGTAGATCGCTGACAGATGACAAGAGTGGGCCTCCGTCCAACGGATTATCTTGGATACTTCTATCATCGCTAAGGAACTCCTTGTTCCCCCCTAATGATTGATATATATGCCACAGTCGTGATGTTGTCTGACTGGAATCTGATGAATTTGGCCGAAGCCAACTGAGGCCACGCCTGAAGCGCATTGAATATTGCTCTCAGTTCCAGAATATTGATTGGAAGTAGAGACTCCACCTGAGTCCAAACACCCTGAGCCTTAAGAAAGTTCCAGACTGCACCCCAGCCCAGAAGGCTGACATCCATTGTCACTATCACCCACGAGGGTCTGCGGAAACAAGTCCCCTGGGACAGATGATTCGGCGACAACCACCAAAGAAGAGAGTTTCTGGACTCTTGATCCAGATTTATCCGAGGAGATAAATCCGCATAATCCCCATTCCACTGTCCGAGCATGCACAGTTGCAGTGGTCTGAGATGAAAGCGAGCAAACAGAATGATGTCCATTGCCACTACCATTAATCCAATTACCTCCATACACTGAGCCACTGATGGCCGAGGAATGGACTGAAGTGCTCGGCAAGTATTTAGAATTTTTGATTTTCTGACCTCTGTCAGAAATATTTTCATGGCTACCGAGTCTATCAGAGTTCCCAAGAAAGGAACCCTTGTCTGTGGAACAAGTGAACTCTTCTCTATGTTCACCTTCCAACCGTGAGTTCTCAGGAAAGACAACACTATGTCCGTGTGAGATTCTGTCAGTTGATATGTTGACGCTTGAATTAGAATATCGTCCAGATAAGGCGCCACTGTTATGCCTCGCGGTCGGAGAACCGCCAAAAGAGACCCTAGAACCTTTGTGAAGATTCTGGGTGCTGTGGCCAACCCGAAGGGAAGAGCCACAAACTGATGTTTGTCCAGAAAGGCAAACCTTAGAAACTGATGATGATCCTTGTGGATATTCCTATCCACAAGGATCATCATCAGTTTCTAAGGTTTGCTTAAGGTAAAATTGTTCGTATTGTCTCCATCTTGAACGATGGGACTCTGAGAAATTTGTTTAGACACTTGAGGTCTAAGATGGGTCTGAAAGTGCCCTCTTTTTTGGGAACCACAAATAGATTGGAGTAAAACCCCTGTCCATGTTCTGATTTTGGAACTGGACAAATTACTCCCATGGTAACAAGGTCTTTTACACAGCGTAAGAACGCCTCTCTTTTTATCCGGTCTGCAGATAATCTTGAAAGATGAAACCTCCCTCTTGGGAGAAAATCCTTGAAATCCAACTGATAACCGTGGGTCACTATTTCTAGTGCCCAGTTGTCCTGAGCATCTCTTGCCTAAGCCTGGACAAAGAAAGAGAGTCTGCCCCCTACTAGATCCGGTCTTGGATCGGGGGCCACCCCTTCATGCTGTCTTAGTAGCAGCAGCGGGCTTCTTAGATTGTTTACCTTTATTCCAATTTTGGTTAGGTCTCCAGACTGACTTAGATTGGTTAAAATTCCCTTCCTGCTTTGTGGAGGAAGAGGAAGTAGAAGGTCCTCCCTTAAAATTCCGAAAGGAACGAAAATTATTCTGTTTACCCCTCATCTTAACAAACTTATCCTGAGGTAGGGCATGGCCTTTACCTCCTGTAATGTCAGAAATTATTTCCTTCAACTCTGGCCCGAAAACGGTCTTACCTTTAAAGGGAATAGCTAAAAGCTTATGTTTCGATGACACATCAGCAGACCAAGATTTGAGCCACAACGCTCTACGCGCTAAAATAGCAAATCCTGCATTTTTCGCCGCTAATTTAGCAATTTGAAAAGCGGCATCAGTAATAAAAGAATTAGCTAACTTGAGAGCCTTAATTCTATCCAAAATGCCATCTAACGGAGTCTCAACCTTCAGGGACTCTTCCAGAGCTTCAAACCAAAAAGTTGCTGCAGTAGTTACTGGAACAATGCAAGCAGTAGGTTGTAAAATAAAACCCTGATTAATAAACAATTTCTTTAGGAGACCCTCTAATTTTTTATCCATAGGGTCTTTGAAAGCACAACTGTATGCTTAGCTAGAGTAGATATAGCTCCCTCCACCTTAGGGACCGTTTGCCACAAGTCCTGAATGGTGTCCGATATGGGAAACATTTTCTTAAAAGTAAGAGGAGGAGAAAATGGTATACCTGGTCTATCCCATTGCTTCTTTATAATTTCCGAAATTCTTTTAGGAACCGGAAAAACATCAGTATAAGTAGGCACTTCTAGGTATTTGTCCATCTTACACAATTTCTCTGGTGGTATCATAAAAGGATCACAATCATCCAGAGTCGCTAAGACCTCCCGAAGCAACAGACGGAGGTGTTCAAGCTTAAATTTAAAGGACATAACGTCTGAATCTGTCTGAGGAAACACATTCCCTGAGTCTGAAATTTCTCCCTCAGACAGCAATTCCCTGACCCCCAACTCAGAACACTGTGATGGTACATCGGAAAAACCTAATAAAGTATCACAGGATTCAGTATTTACATCAATACCTGACCTACTGCGTTTACCCTGCAACACTGGTAACTTAGATAATACCCCTGTAATGGTAGTGGACATAACTGCAGCTATCTCCTGCAGAGTAAAGGAATTAGACGCACTAGAGGTACTTGGCGTCGCTTGTGTGGGTGTTAAAGGTTGTGACAGTTGGGGGGAATTGGATGGCATAACCTGATTCTCTTCAGATTGAGAATCATCCTTAGGCACAGTATCTTGACCTAAAATATGGTCTTTAAAATGTAAGGCCCTTTCAGTACAAAAGGTACACAATAGCTTCTAAACACATAGAACAATGAGAATCCTCAATGTCAGACATTGAGAACAGACTAATAATAGCCACAAAAAGTCGTTTAAACACTTTATTTATTGCTTTAAATAAAACTTTGAAAAACGTGTACTGCGCCTTTAAGAAAGAAAAAGTGAACAATTTTTCCAAAACTGCTTAAATAACGTTAATTTGCTACCAAAATTCACTAAAACTAATTGGTATATCCAAAAATGATTGCACCCTATGAGAAAGGTGAAAAATAAGGCTCTAAAGTGAAAAATATATCAGTTTACACGAAAACACCCTCTGCACCTCGCCACAGCAGTGCCCCCAGGGTACTTCGGAATGAATAGCCAACACTCCAAGCCAGAGACTACTGTCCAGTAGCAACCGGAGTTACTGCTTGCTGCATCTCTGTCAGAAGGAAGTGCGCATCTGAGCGTGCGAAGACAAGCCCCGCCCCTTATGGCCGAAGTTGGAGTAGGCCCAAACACAACCGCATGGGAAGCGGTTTTTCATACAGCTAAGTGGAACACAAAACACACCCCAAACACATCCCAGCAAGTCATGCTGGATATATAATAAAAAATAGCTCAATTGTTTAAATGCTTATCGATTTAAAGCCCTTATGCCTCTCCCAGTGTCATATCATGCCCTTATGTCAGAAATATAAAATAAAAACAAGGGACTCCAGTAACACCCTTCTATGAAACAGGTCTACTGCTTACCCCATTCCCATATAGGGAAATAAATGCCAGCCAGTTCTGATATATCAAGTCTCTTCAGAAATAAAAGGCTGCATATACCTTAATGCTGCTTGTAGCATGAAACCGGTCTCCACACTGAAGATGTCTCATGTGTTACCTTCAGAAGTCTTGAAGAGACCAGCGTGGATCTTAGTTACAACTGCTAAGATCATCAACCTCAGGGCAGAAATCTTCTTCCATAACCCCCTGAGGAAAATAGTACACACCGGTACCATTAAAAAAAAAAAAAACTTCTTGATTGAAGAAAATAAAACTAGCACCTCACTTTACCTCTTCCTAGTATAACACAGGCAAAGAGAATGACTGAGGGTGGATTGGAAGGGGAGGGGCTATATATACAGCTCTGCTGTGGTGCTCTTTGCCACTTCCTGTTATCAGGAGGTCAATATCCCACAAGTAAGGATGAAATCCATGGACTCGTCATATCTTTGTAAAAGAAACAGGCCTTGAAACAGAAGGTCTGGTCTTAGAGGAAGTGACCAAGGTTGGAAACTGGACATTCGGACAAGGTCCGCATACCAGAACCTGGGAGGCCATGCTGGTGCTATCAAAAACACATAAGATTGTTCCATTATGATCTTTGAGATCACTCTTGGTAGAAGAACCAGAGGTGGAAAAATGTTAGCAGGGTGGTAAAACCATGGAACTGCTAGTGCATCCATCAATTCCGCAACCTGGAGAGGTATCTTGTAAGTTTCTTGTATAGATAAGAGGCCATCAGATCAATGTCTGGAAGACCCCACATCTGCACAATCTGATAGAACACATCAGGATGGAGAGACCACTCCCCCAGATGTAGAGTCTAAAGGCTGAGATAATCTGCTTCCCAATTGCCCACACCTGGTATATGAATCACAGTGATTAGACAAGATTTGGATTCTGTCCAAGAAAGTATTAGAGACACTTCTTTCATTGCTAGGGGACTGTGAGTCCCCCCCTTGATGATTGACATATACCACTGTTGTGACATTGTCTGTTTCAAACCGAATATACGGTTTTCTCTATTGGCCAAGCCTGAAGAGCTCTGTAAATAGCACAGTTCTAATATTGATTGGTAACCTCGCCTCTCAAGAATTCCAAACTCCTTGTACTGTCAGAGACCCCCAGACCATTGGTACAACATGCAAAGCTGTAGAGGTCTCACATGAAAACAAGGTAAAGGGATTGCATTCGATGCTGTAAACATGAGACCTAAAACTTCCATGCACATAGCCACTGAAGGAAATTAGACTGAAGGTTTAGACAAGCTGAAACCAATCTCAAATGTCTCTTTTCTAGAAGAAGGGTTACAAGAGGTACCAAGCTTAGACCATTCTTTAGCAATCACATTAAAGATAGTGTCAGGAATAGGAAACACTTCAAGTGTAATAACAGTAGTCTTAAATACAGAATTTAGACAATTACTAGCTTTATCATCAGGAGGTTTAGTCTCCTCAATACCCAAAGTAAACAAAACTTCCTTTAAGAGAGAACGAATATATTCTATCTTAAATAAAGAAAGATTTGTCTATATCTGTCTCTGACGTGGCAGCCTCTGAATCAGAGGAAACCCCATCAGTAGAGGATACATCAGTATGCTGAAGGTCAGAACTTAATTCACTAGGTTTAGGAAAATGCTGCAAAAACCTTTTACGTTTATAAAGGCGGAATAGCAGTCATTGCCTTCTCTATAGCTGCAGAAATAAAATCTTTCATTTCTGCAGTAATGCTATGTACTATGTAATGTATTAAACTGAGATGGAATAACAGTGGGTGTATTTGTACTCATAGATATACTATCTGCATTTAACAATTTGTCAAAACAAGGAGCCACATAATTGAGCTGAAGAATTTAGATCAGATTTATTACAACAAACACACTTAGCTTTGATAGATACGTGTTCAGACAGCTCAAATCCAATGGTAACACCAGAGGCAGGTTCAATTTGAGAAAAATAAATTAATTCTGCAAATTAATATCCATGATCCTATATATGATATATAGAACAGGCTTCAGAGAATGAGAAACAGAGCGAAAATGTATACAAATAGAAAACTGATTAAAAAAATTCTATAATACAAAAAGTAGAGAGTGCCTCATGGTGCAGACCAGTGCGATATTCATCGATAACGATAAGCAGATTCAGACTACTCACATGTAGTGAAGCACTATATGTGCACAACTAGCAAGCCGGATCCAAAGAGTCGTCCGGCAGACTCACACCCACACAGCAGCAACAACGGTCCTCGACAACCAGAGTAGGATTCCAAAGGTCCGACCAACGCTGGAGGTGCAGCAGACTAATGGTGCAGGCAGCAGCAGGATATAAGCAGACAATAAGTGCAGCAGTGAAGATATATAAAAAGTTTTATTAAAATCAATAAAACCAAGAAACGCGTTTCTCCGTGTCACAGCACGGTTTCCTCAGGCTTATAACAAACTAACAATTGCTACATTTATACATCTTTTCAACCAATACAATCACCAAAGAGGTCACACACCCACAGTGACGTAGTAAATAATCAGGCAATTTAACTTGACATGCTAACGAGAATATCGTAGCCAATCGAAAAGTCCTATACATCACATACCTATTTCTAGCATCAGATGATAGGATCAGAGGGGGAGGGGGGCATGAGCTAAACCGTTCTAAAATGCAAGCTAATGAAAGTAAAACCTGAATGTTCCAACATCTGGCTGAGCCTCATCTCACACATGTCGCAGCATAAAACATAATAAAGCAAATTATGCGTAAATCCCCCCCTGTTCAATAATCCCCTTCCAGGATATCTGTATGGAACATTTGATTCCATACCAGATCGGCATACCAAGTCCTGCGAGGCCACGCAGGAGCGATGAGAATCACCGAAGCCCTCTCCTGTTTGATCCGAGCAATCACCCGGGGAAGGAGAGCAAACGGTGGAAACACATAAGCTAGGTTGAACGACCAAAAGAAGTCACACTGTGACCCTGTCTTCTTGCGTTATCATATGAGTATAAAATGAAACGATCTTACCGGAATCACCGCCGTGGAACAGACACACAGCCTCTCAAGTTTGACAGTCTTGTAGCATCACACCTGACATGCACTTGAGTGATAGAAGCAGGCAGTGAAACTCGTCAACACAGATTGCTTAGGAGCGGTTAATACGAGTCTGGATGGTTTCACAGAAAAACTCTCCCTGCATCTCCAGACCTTAACATTCGTCAATGCTCTCACTTAGAGGCTGACAAGACTACTTAAAACTCCAGTCCCATACCGAAGAGAGACTACTTCAAATCTTCCGACACTTCTCTGCCATCCTCCTGTGACGAAAGGCAAAGAATGACTGGGGGATGAGGGAAGTGGGGGAGGTATTTAAGCATTTGGCTGGGGTTTCTTTGCTTCCTCCTGGTGGCCAGGTTATGTATTCCCACAAGGAATGAAGCCGTGGACTCCTCATATTAAGATGGAAAACCCTGTATGTTTCACAGACTCTACCAACCTTGACAAATATTTAGCCACAAAGTCGCTAAAAAAAGAGCACTGACTCAAGGCATATATACAAAGAAAATATAGCAATTTAACTAAAAAAGTGCCCAATCCATAGATTAGAGTGTCTTATATAATAAAAAGGAAATTTATGCTTACCTGATAAATTTATTTCTTTTACGATATGACGAGTCCACGGATTTCATCCTTATTTATGTGATATCGCCTCCTGGTCAGCAGGAGGAGGCAAAGAGCACCACAGCAGAGCTGTATATATAGCTCCTCCCTTCCCTCCCACTCCAGTCATTCGACCAAAGTTGGGAAGAGAAAGGAAAAGCCAAGGTACAGAGGTGACTGAAGTTTAACAAAAATAAAGACCTGTCTTAGAAAATGACAGGGTGGGCCGTGGACTCGTCATATCGTAAAATAAATACATTTTCAGGTAAGCATAAATTTCCTTTTCTTTTACAAGATATGACGAGTCCACGGATTTCATCCTTACTTATGGGATACAATACCAAAGGCCACAGATGAAAGGGAGGGACAAGACAGGAACCTAAACGGAAGGCACCACTGCTTGAAGAACCTTTCTCCCAAAAACAGCCTCGGACGAGGCAAAAGTATCAAATTTGGAAAATTTGGAAAAAATGTGAAGAGACGACCAAGTTGCAGCCTTGCAAATCTGTTCAACAGAAGCATCATTTTTAAATGCTCATGAGGAAGCCACAGCCCTAGTAGAATGAGCCGTAATTCTTTCAGGAGGCTGCTGTCCAGCAGTCTCATATGCAAAACGGATGATACTCTTCAGCCAGAAAGAGAGAGAGGTAGCCGTAGCTTTCTGACCCCTACGTTTCCCAGAAAAGACAACAAATAATGAAGAGGATTGACGAAATTCCTTAGTCGCCTGTAAGTAAAACTTCAGGGCACAGACCAGGTCCAGGTTATGTAACAGACGCTCCATCTTAGAAGAAGGATTAGGACACAATGAAGGAACAATAATTTCCTGATTAATATTTCTGATGGAAACAACCTTAGGAAGTAAACCAGGTTTGATACGTAACACTACCTTATCAGAATGAAAAATAAGTTAAGGAGAATCACATTGTAATGCCAAAAGCTCAGAAACTCTGCGAGCAGAAGAAATAGAAACCAAAAATAAAACTTTCCAAGATAATAACTTAATATCTACGGAATGCATAGGTTCAAACGGAACCCCTTGAAGAACTTTAGGCTCCAAGGAGGAGCAATTGGTCTAAACACAGGCCTGATTCTAGTCAGAGCCTGACAAAAAGATTGAACATCCGGAATATCTGCCAGACATTTGTGTAGCAAAATAGATAAAGCAGAAATATGTCCCTTTAAGGAACTTGCTGATAACCCTTTCTCCAATCCCTCTTGGAGAAAAGATAAAATCCTAGGAATCCTAATCTTACTCCATGAGTAGCCCTTGGATTCGCACCATTAAAGATATTCACGCCATATCTTATGGTAAATCTTTCTAGTAACAGGCTTACGTGCCTGGATCAAGGTATCAATGACCGAATCAGAGAACCCTCGCTTAGATAAAATCAAGCGTTCAATCTCCAAGCAGTCAGCTGCAGAGAAACTAGATTCGGATGATGGAAGGGTCCCTGAATGAGAAGGTCCTGCCTCAATGGAAACTTCGACGGTGGCAGAGAGGACATGTCCACCAGATCGGCATACCAAGTCCTGCGAGGCCACGCAGGAGCGATGAGAATCACCGAAGCCCTCTCCTGTTTGATCCGAGCAATCACCCGGGGAAGGAGAGCAAACGGTGGAAACACATAAGCTAGGTTGAACGACCAAGACACTGCCAAGGCATCTATCAGTTCGGCCTGAGGATCCCTGGACCTGGATCCGTATCTCGGGAGCTTGGCATTCTGACGAGATGCTATAAGATCCAGCTCCGGTCTGCCCCAACTGAGAATCAGGGTGGCAAAGACCTCCGGATGGAGTTCCCATTCCCCCGGATGAAACGTCTGTCTGCTCAAAAAATCCGCTTCCCAGTTGTCCACTCCTGGGATGTAGATTGCTGACAGATAACAAGAGTGAGCCTCCGCCCACCGAATTATCTTGGATACTTCTGTCATTGCTAAGGAACTCCTTGTTCCTCCCTGATGATTGATGTAAGCCACAGTCGTGATGTTGTCCGACTGAAATCGGATAAATTTGGCCGAAGCCAACTGAAGCCAGGCCTGAAGCGCATTGAATATTGCTCTCAACTCTAGAATATTGATTGGAAGTAGAGACTCCGACCGAGCCCACACACCCTGAGCCTTCAGGGAATTCCAGACTGCTCCCCATCCTAGTAGACTGGCGTCCGTTGTCACTATCACCCATGTGGGTCTGCGGAAGCACGTCTCTTGGGACAAATGATCCGGCGACAACCACCAAAGAAGAGAGGCCCTTGTCTCCTGATCCAGCTCTATCTGAGGAGACAAATTTGCATTATCTCCATTCCACAGTCTGAGCATGCTCAGTTGTAGAGGTCAGAGGTGAAAACAAGCAAACGGAATGATGTCCATTGCCGCCACCATCAATCCAATTACCTCCATGCACTGAGCCACTGATGGCCGAGGATTGGACTGAAGGGATCGGCATGTATTCAGAATCTTTAACTTTCTGACTTCCGTCAAAAAGATTTTCATGGATATAGAGTCTATTAAAGTTCCCAGGAAAGGAACCCTTGTCTGTGGAATTAGTGAACTCTTTTCTAGATTCACCTTCCACCCGTGAGTCCTTAGAAAGGATAGAACAATGTCGGTATGAGACTTTGTCAGCTGATAAGACGCCTGGATCAGAATATCGTCCAGATAAGGCGCCACTGCAATGCCCCGCGGTCTGAGAACAGCCAGCAGAGACCCTAGAATTTTCGTGAAGATCCTGGGAGACGTGGCCAGCCCGAAAGGAAGGGCCACGAATTGAAAATGTTTGTCCAGAAAAGCAAACCTCAGGAACTGGTGATGATCTCTGTGGATAGGAATATGAAGATATGCATTCTTTAAGTCCACGGTAGTCATATATTGACCCTCCTGGATCAATGGAAGAATTGTCCGAATAGTCTCCATCTTGAAGGATGGAACTCTGAGAAACTTGTTTAGACTCTTGAGATCTAAAATGGGTCGGAACGTTCCCTCTTTTTTTGGAACCACAAAAAGATTTGAGTAAAACCCCTGCCCCTGTTCCTGTATTTAAACGGGACAAACTACTCCCATAGTGGAGAGGTCTTTTACACAACGTAAGAACGCCTCTCTTTTTATCTGGTCTACAGACAATCGTGAAAGAAGAAACCTTCCGCTTGGGAAGGAATTTTTGAACTCCAACTGATCCCCACGAGACACAATTTCTAGTGTCCAGGGATCCTGAACGTCTCTTATCCAAGCCTGGACAAATAGAGAAAGTCTGCCCCCTACTAGATTCGGTCCCGGATCGGGGGGCGCCCATTCATGCTGTCTTGGGAGCAGAAGCGGGCTTCTTGGGTTGTTTACCCTTGTTCCAAGCCTGGTTGGGTCTCCAGGTGGCTTTGGCTTGAGAATAGTTCCCTTCCTGTTTAGCGGCAGAGGAAGGGGGGACTCCTTTGAAATTACAAAGGAACGAAAATTACTCTGTCATCCCCTTTGCTTAGATGTTTTGTCTTGAGGGAGGAGATGACCCTTACCTCCTGTAATATCAGAAATGATTTCTTTCAAATCAGGCCCGAATAGGGTCTTTCCCTTGAAAGAAATAGCCAAAAGCTTGGATTTAGAGGACACATCCGCAGACCAAGATTTTAACCATAAAGCTCTTCGTGCTAAGATGGAGAATCCTGAGCTCTTAGCAGCTAACTTGGTTATCTGAAAGGAAGCATCCGTAATAAAAGAATTAGCCAGCTTCAGCGCCTTAATTCTGTCCTGGATTTCCTCTAAAGAGGTGTCAGTTCTAAGAGACTCTTCTAGAGCGTCAAACCAAAAAGCAGCCCCAGTCGTGACTGTTACAATGCAGGCCGCCGGTTGCAATAAAAACCCCTGATGAATATAGAGTTTTTTGAGAAGACCCTCCAACTTCTTATCCATGGGGTCTTTGAAAGCACAACTGTCCTCGATAGGAATAGTTGTACGCTTCGCCAGGGTAGAAATAGCTCCCTCCACCTTAGGGGCCGTCTGCCAAGAGTCCCGAACAGTGTCAGCTATAGGGTACATTTTCTTAAAAATAGGGGAAGGGGAGAACGGGATACCCGGTCTTTCCCATTCCCTAGCAATAATCTCTGAAATTCTCTTAAGAACCGGAAAAACTTAGCAATTAGAAGGGACCTCTAAGTATTTGTCCATTTTACTCAATTTCTCTGGTGGGACCACAATAGAGTCACAGTCGTCCAGAGTCACCAAAACTTCTCGCAGTAAAAGATGGAGGTGTTCAAGTTTAAATCTGAAGGACATGACGCCCGAATCTGTCGGGGGTAATGTACCTCCTGTGTCAGACAGTTCCCCCTCAGACAGGGGATCCCTACCACCCAATTCAGAGCCCTGGGAAGGTATATCGGGGATAGCAGAACCGATAGAGAACCGCCAATGTGCCCCTCAAATAAACATACACTCCCCTGTCCTGTCATAAGTTTCACCACAGATAACGTTAGGACCCTTGGGGAACAATCCGCAATCTCCCAGCGTCAGCCCTCAACATAGTATACCCACTGGGTGAAGCACACATCAGTTTACTGAAAAAAATAGAGTTGATAGCACCCAACAAAGAGGGGAATCCCAGGCACATCTCCTGATCTCTGTGCATACTGCTTACCCCTCCCCGGTATAGGGAATAAATGTCAGTCTGTTCTGATATATCTCAGTTTCCCCAGAAGCAAACGACTCCACATACCTCAATGCTGAGCGCAGCATGATGTGGTCCCACACAATGAAGATGCTCTTTTCATCGCCTTCAGCCAATCTGTGGGAACAAGCAAGGTCTTAGATAATGTTTGCTAAGACCATCATCATCAGGGCAGCAAATAATAAGGGAGTCACTGAATGAAGATTTCTCCGGTTGCTGTGTACCCTGAGAAAAATAGTACTCACCTGTACCATTTAAAATAAAAAACTCTTGATTGAAGAAACTAAACTAACACCTAATTTTACCTCTTCCTATCACTATCACAGGCAAAGAGAATGACTGGAGTGGGAGGGAAGGGAGGAGCTATATATACAGCTCTGCTGTGGTGCTCTTTGCCTCCTCATGCTGACCAGGAGGCAATATCCCATAAGGATGAAATCTGTGGATTCGTCATATCTTGTAAAAGAAAGTATATACTTACCGTGTAAGACACCCATCCACATATAGCAGACAGCCAAACCAGTACTGAAACATATCAGTAGAGCTAATGGTACAACTACAAGAGTAAGTACAAAGAATAGTATCGTGATATAAGTTTTTAATTAATTCATCAAAACAAAAAATAAAACATACACATATATGCTAAAAAAAATAACAATAATATAAGATTTACTAAAGAGATGAGTAAAGAAAAATTAAACTTCCTTGATCTGGAAATCTATGTAGAAAAGGGGAAGCTGAATACAAGAACATATTTTAAACCGGTTGACAGCAATAATTTTATACATTCCACTAGCTGTCACCATCAATTATGGAAAAACAATATTCCCAAGGGTCAAATGATGAGGGTCAAAAAGAATTGTAATAGAGATGAGGACTACATAGCACAATCACAAAATCTAAAATTAAAATTTATTGAAAGAGGATAGTTTTGTGGAAAAGATAAGGCAAGATGTTGGAAAGATTGATAGAAGGTCATTGTTAACAAAGAAACAGAAAGAACAAAGTATTAATCAAAAGAATACTATTAAAGTACCTTTTGTTACTGAATATACTATTAATCATAGAATGACTGAAAAAAATCATGAATAAGCATTGGCATTTGTTAAAACAGGATAAAATAATAGGTCCCCTAATTAGTGATAAACCACATTTTGTTTACAGAAGAGCAAATAATTTAAAAAACAGATTAGCCCCTACCGTGACTAAAAAACGAAGAAAAAATGATATTGATCTGAAGGGAAATGAAGTAAAAGGTTTTTATCCTTGTTTTATCTGCAAATCTTGTAGACATTCTAAGAAAAGTAAGTCAGTCATCTCTAATGTCAATAAAAAAGAATTTAAAATTCAGGATTGCATAAGGTGTACAGACAGCAACATTGTATATGTAATCCAATGCAAATGTGGACAACAATACGTGGGTGAGTCGGAAAGACCCCTACGGGAAAGAATTAGAGAACATATTCTATCAATTGAGAACATGGATAAAGAAAGGAATAGAGATTTACCAGTCCCAAAACATTTTAAATTCTGTAATGGAGGTAATTTAAAGTTCTTTCAATATATGGGGATAGCCAAATTGCCAAAACAAATAAGAGGTGGGAATACACATAATAAATTGTTACAATTAGAAAGTAAATTGATATTTAATCTAGACACATTACACCCTCTAGGTATGAATTTGGAGATTGAATTGGGAAGTTTTTTTAAATAGTTTTTGAATAGTCTCTTAAATATTCTCTTTTGAACACTTATTTATTATAGTATTTTAACCTGAGGTATTTTTTACATATACATATTTTATTTCCTTTTACCTGTGTCTTTTTCTGCTTCATATAGTACCCTTCCAAATTAGGTATTTTAAAATAGTTTTAAAAAAAAAGAGTATATATACAATTCTAATAAAATTACCCTCCCTTGCCTTTTTATGGATAGTGAAATGTATAGTTCCATGTATATAGTAAAGGATAATAGAAGATATTGTATTCATACAAAATGTAGTTAGAACTTTTAATATCATATTGAACAATATATAAACTAATAGATACTGTCCTGGAATATAGAACTAACCTCTTCCCTCTTTTAATACTCTATACCTATTCTAATATATTAGGAAAACTAAAAATAGATATAAATTGGGTCCATAGGGTCATATAATTAGATGGGCACTTGAAAGAATGGTATTAAAATATAAATAAATATTTATATAAATGTTTACTTTGTTATTAAATTTCTTAATTCAGCAAAACAAATATGAAGTGTTTAGGGAATCATATGTTTTAATATATACAGTAATTTGGTTATTTATTCTATTGTTTTAGTGTTTATTCATTATCTCTTTAATTTATGTATTTAACTTGTTTCTATTAATTATTTATTAATTATTTATTTAGCAATTGCAATGAATTATGGCAAAAGAATGCTAATACCAAGTTCATAGGTGAGTGCTGCTTAAACACAAAGAAATTCCTAATCAATAACAATATGCGCCATTCTTAAGTATATAAAGGACCCTAACTGTATCATCCGGTATGGCTTGACAAAGGCTCTAGAGAGCTGAAACGCGTTGCCGATACACAGAGATACCTGGATATCTTTCTGAACCGACCGGGAACCACTACCTCTGACGTCACCCCCCGCATACGTGGGCGTGTCTTGGAAATAGACACGGGAGTGTTTGGCGTCTAAGCACAGGAGGGTGCTTCACACTTGCCTCAGCTTTTTTGGCACTTTTAAATACAAAGACATTCTAAAACCTCAGAAGCCGAACAGCAGCACAAAGGAGCGATACTTAAAAAGAAAAATACGGAACTGAGGCAGTTTCTGTTTACCATTATTACCACTATAACACCGGATCTTAAAGGTAACCTTGTATATAACATTACAGGCAGAGCGGATAATAATAAAAAGACACTCATCTGGCATTTGATTATTCTGTGCAAATTG
Source organism: Bombina bombina (assembly GCF_027579735.1). Lineage (NCBI taxonomy): Eukaryota > Metazoa > Chordata > Amphibia > Anura > Bombinatoridae > Bombina > Bombina bombina. The sequence goes on along the minus strand of NC_069502.1, from coordinate 782,509,617 downwards.
GACAAGGAGTCTAAAGACAGCCTTTAGTTCTTTTATATTTCTGTGGAAAGGAGTATTGGCATATTTTACAATTGTGCACTTAAAAGAACTCCAACGAGTGTTTTTCTTAACTAAAATATTGTGATACATTTACCATATATGATTCTTTTTAACATTTCTACTTCATATGTAAATAGGAGCTTTATTCTTTTTCTGTGAAAGTTTTTTTGTTGTTTTTTTTTTTTATTTTTTTTATATCTTCCTATAAACTATGAGAAGTTTTTAACATTGGTACCAATTAGGATATATAATGAATTTTTTTTAGCATATATGTGTATGTTTTATTTTTTGTTTTGATGAATTAATTAAAAACTTATATCACAATACTATTCTTTGTACTTGCTCATTAGTGTTATATCTTTGGACCTTGAACTTGCAAGAATCTATTACTTAATAATATAGAATTAATTTAATTTTTTATAATATAATTTCCAAGTAGCCATTCTATAGATCAAATTGCCTGTTAGTGTTTTATTACACTACTCTTGGCGCTCACATATACCCCCTACTGTTTAATTGCACTATTTTTATTTACAGGCCTTGGGATTGCCTGTTTTTATGTGTAGCTTTTGATCTCTTCCAGCGCGTGGTTTTTCCTTTATTGTTTTCATATAAACAACTACAAGAGTATACTGTCGATCTATAAAGGGAGGCAGCAGATAAATCCCTGCGACCGATTTACAGAGAGCCTTATGAAAATCTTTCCCATAGGCAAAAACATGATATCATCCTATCATACTCCCTTCACATCCCTCAGACAAACACTGCACTTAGAGAGGAACTTGGCTTCAATATGCTTAGAAGCGCTTTTCACTGAAGAAATGAAGCACATAATGCTTCACCACCTCCTAAGGAGGCAAAGTTTTTAAAACTGAGGTATGATTGAGGTGGGAGGTTTATTTATAGGCATTTGAGGTTTGGGAAACTTTGCCCCCTCCTTGTAGGAATGTATATCCCATCAGTAACTAGCTCGTGGACTCTCGCCACCTATATGAAAGAAATTATATATATAACATAATTTATGTAAGAACTTACCTGATAAATTCATTTCTTTCATATTAGCAAGAGTCCATGAGCTAGTGACGTATGGGATATACATTCCTACCAGGAGGGGCAAAGTTTCCCAAACCTCAAAATGCCTATAAATACACCCCTCACCACACCCACAATTCAGTTTAACGAATAGCCAAGAAGTGGGGTGATAAGAAAAGAGCGAAAGCATAAAAAATAAGGAATTGGAATAATTGTGCTTTATACAAAAAAATCATAACCACCACAAAAAGGGTGGGCCTCATGGACTCTTGCTAATATGAAAGAAATGAATTTATCAGGTAAGTTCTTACATAAATTATGTTTTCTTTCATGTAATTAGCAAGAGTCCATGAGCTAGTGACGTATGGGATAATAAATACCCAAGATGTGGAACTTCCACGCAAGAGTCACTAGAGAGGGAGGGATAAAATAAAGACAGCCAATTCCGCTGAAAAATTAATCCACTACCCAAATCAAAAAAGTTTCAATTTTTATAATGAAAAAAACTGAAAATATAAGCAGAAGAATCAAACTGAAACAGCTGCCTGAAGTACCATTCTACCAAAACTGCTTCTAAGGAAGAGAAAACATCAAAATGGTAGAACATAGTAAAAGTATGCAAAGAAGACCAAGTCATTGCTTTGCAAATCTGATCAACAGAAGCTTTATTCTAAAAAAGCCCAGGAAGTAGAAACTTACCTAGTAGAATGAGCCGTTAGCCTCCGAGGCGGGAATCCACCCGACTCCAAATAAGCATGATGAATCAAAAGTTTAAGCAAGATGCCAAATAAATGGCAGAAGCCTTTTGACCTTCCTAACACCAGAAAAGATAACAAATAGACTAGAAGACTATCTGAAATCTGAATAGCTTCAACATAAGATTTCAAAACTCTTACCATATCCAAAGAATGTAAGAATCTTACCAAAGAAGTCTTAGGAAAAGACAATAATTCCTCCCTAATGTTGATAGAAATCACAACTTTAGGTAAGAATTAAAATGAGGATAGCAAAAACCACCTTATCCTGATGAAAAAAATCAGAAAAAGGAGACTCACAAGAAAGAACAGATAATTAAAAATTGTTCTAGCTGAAGAGATGTCTAAAAAGAACAATACTTTCCATGAAAGTAAATAATGTCTAGAGAAAACATATGCTCAAATAGAAGAGCCTGTAAAGCCTTTAGAACCAAATTAAAACTCCAAGGAGGAGAAATTGGCTTAATGACAGGATTGATAAGAACCAAAGCCTGAACAAAATAATGAATAACAGGAAGGAACACTACCTTATCCTGATGAAAAATCAGAAAAGGAGATCCACAAGAAAGAGCAGAAAACTCAGAAACTCTTCTAGCAGAAGAGATAACCAAAAAGAACAATACTTTCCAAGAAAGTAATTTTAATGTCCAGAGAACGCAAAGGTTCAAACGGAGGAGCCTGTAAAGCCCTCAGTACCAAATTGAGACTCCAAGGAGGAGATATTGACTTAATGACAGGCTTGATACAAACCAAAGCCTGTACAAAACAATGAATATCAGAATGAATAGCAATCTTTCTGTGAAAAAGAACAGAAAGAGTAGAGATTTGTCCTTTCAAAGAACTTGCAGACAAAACCTTATCTAAACCAACCTGAAAAATTGTAAAATTCTAGGAATTCTAAAAGAATGCCAAAAGAATTTATGAGAAGAACACCAAGAAATGTAAGTCTTCCAAACTCGATAATAAATCTTTCTAGAGACAGATTTACAAATCTGTAACATAGTATTAATCACTGAGTCAGAGAAACCTCTATGACTAAGAATCAAACGTTCAATCTCCATACCTTCAAATTAAATGATTTGAGATCCTGATGGAAAAATGGGCCTTGAGATAGAAGGTCTGGTCTTAACGGAAATGTCCAAGGTTGGCAACTGGCCATCCGAATGAGATCTGCATACCAAAACCTGTGAGGCCATACTGGAACCACCAGCAGTACAAACGAACGCTCCATTAGAATTTTGGAAGAACTAGAGGCGGAAGATATAGACAGAATGATAATTCCAAGGAAGTGTCAATGCATACGCTACTTCCGCCTGAGGATCCCCGGACCTGAAATAGGCCCCTGGGAAGTTCCTTGTTAAGACGAGAGGCCAACAGATCTATTTCTGGAAGCCCTCACATCTGAAAAATTTAAAAACATATCTGGGTAAAGACCATTCTCCCGGATGTAAAGCTTGATTAACAGAGATAATCCGCTTCCCAAACGTCTATACCTGGGAAAAGGACCCCAGAATTTAGATAGGAGCTGGATTTAGCCCAAGCAAATATCCAAGATACTTTTGTCACAGTCTAAAGACTGATAGTCACACCCTGATGATTGACATACACCACAGATTTGATAATGTCTGAAAAAAACAATAAACGTCTCTTCTTCAAAAGAAACCAACTGAAGAACTCTGGGAATGCACGGAATTCCAAAATAACAAATGGTAATCTCGCCTCCTGAGATTTCCAAACCCCTTGTGCTGACAGAGAACCTCAGACAGCCTCCCAACCTAAAAAACTCGCATCTATAGAGATCATGGTCCAGGTTGAAAGAATCGAAGAGACCTGTAGAACTAAATGATGGTGATCTTAACCACCGAATCAAAGATAGATAAACATAGAAATCGAAGATTTAAAAAGTGAAATCCTAGAATCCCTGCACCATTATTCAGCATAAAAAACTGGAAAGGTTTTCTATGAAAATGAACAAAGAGAATTGAATCTAATGCTGCAGCCATAAGACCTACATTTCCATGCATATATAGCAAGTGAAGGAAATAATAGAGACTGAAGGTACCGACAGACAAAACCCAATAAAAAAGTCACTTGTCTGTTAGAGACAAAGACAGTGACACAATCTATCTGGAAACCTAAAAAAGGTGACCCTTGTGTGAGGAATCAAGAGCTTTTGATAAAAAGATCCTCTAACCATGTCTTGAAAAAACAAAGTTGAATCATATGAGATTCCGTAGTCTCAGAAAAAAATAATCTGAATGAAAACAGAAAATGAAGATATGCATCTATTGTATCTAATGAAAACAAATAATGCTACCACTGACCAAAAAAAGGCAGAATAGACCATATAAATACCAATCTAAAAGATGGTACATAATAAAAAGATTTTCTATCTTTGGAAAAATGAATAGTTTTGAATAAAAACCCCAAAACCCAGTTCCTAAAAATGGAACTGGAATAAATACCCCAGAAGATTCCAGATCTGAGCAGCGCTTGAGCCCCAACAGGTGATCAGCCGCACTTCAACATTACCCAAAATATATAGGAAAATGTTAGCCTTACTGGAATAGCTGGAATATAATAGAGAGAAAAAGACTTCTCATAGACGGTTTAACTCTAAATTTATTCTGTACCAAAATCTAAGAAATTTGGACCGAATAGAACCAAAAAAACTTCCAATTAAAAACATGTTACTTGGATAAGAATTAGAATTTTGTTCCTTAGTAAGAACAACCAAACTAAAATAAGCTTAAAGTTTTAGTCTTAGAACTCAATCTTGAAGCCCAGAGTAACAGTTAAGAATTGAATCCAAAATGAACCAAATAATTGATTGATTATCTTGGAAAAAAAGAAATAACATAATTTATGTAAGAACTTACCTGATAAATTCATTTCTTTCATATTAACAAGAGTCCATGAGCTAGTGACGTATGGGATATACATTCCTACCAGGAGGGGCAAAGTTTCCCAAACCTTAAAATGCCTATAAATACACCCCTCACCACACCCACAAATCAGTTTAACGAATAGCCAAGAAGTGGGGTGATAAGAAAAAGTGCGAAGCATATAAAATAAGGAATTGGAATAATTGTGCTTTATACAAAAAAATCATAACCACCACAAAAAAGGGTGGGCCTCATGGACTCTTGTTAATATGAAAGAAATGAATTTATCAGGTAAGTTCTTACATAAATTATGTTTTCTTTCATGTAATTAACAAGAGTCCATGAGCTAGTGACGTATGGGATAATGACTACCCAAGATGTGGATCTTTCCACACAAGAGTCACTAGAGAGGGAGGGATAAAATAAAGACAGCCAATTCCTGCTGAAAATAATCCACACCCAAAATAAAGTTTAACAAAAAACATAAGCAGAAGATTCAAACTGAAACCGCTGCCTGAAGAACTTTTCTACCAAAAACTGCTTCAGAAGAAGAAAATACATCAAAATGGTAGAATTTAGTAAAAGTATGCAAAGAAGACCAAGTTGCTGCTTTGCAGATCTGGTCAACCGAAGCTTCATTCCTAAACGCCCAGGAAGTAGATACTGACCTAGTAGAATGAGCTGTAATTCTTTGAGGCGGAGTTTTACCCGACTCAACATAGGCAAGATGAATTAAAGATTTCAACCAAGATGCCAAAGAAATGGCAGAAGCTTTCTGGCCTTTCCTAGAACCGGAAAAGATAACAAATAGACTAGAAGTCTTACGGAAAGATTTCGTAGCTTCAACATAATATTTCAAAACTCTAACAACATCCAAAGAATGCAATGATTTCTCCTTAGAATTCTTAGGATTAGGACATAATGAAGGAACCACAATTTCTCTACTAATGTTGTTGGAATTCACAACTTTAGGTAAAAATTCAAAAGAAGTTCGCAACACCGCCTTATCCTGATGAAAAATCAGAAAAGGAGACTCACACGAAAGAGCAGATAATTCAGAAACTCTTCTAGCAGAAGAGATGGCCAAAAGGAACAAAACTTTCCAAGAAAGTAATTTAATGTCCAATGAATGCATAGGTTCAAACGGAGGAGCTTGAAGAGCTCCCAGAACCAAATTCAAACTCCAAGGAGGAGAAATTGACTTAATGACAGGTTTTATACGTACCAAAGCTTGTACAAAACAATGAATATCAGGAAGAATAGCAATCTTTCTGTGAAAAAGAACAGAAAGAGCAGAGATTTGTCCTTTCAAAGAACTTGCGGACAAACCCTTATCCAAACCATCCTGAAGAAATTGTAAAATTCTCGGTATTCTAAAAGAATGCCAAGAAAAATGATGAGAAAGACACCATGAAATATAAGTCTTCCAGACTCTATAATATATCTCTCGAGATACAGATTTACGAGCCTGTAACATAGTATTAATCACGGAGTCAGAGAAACCTCTATGACCAAGAATCAAGCGTTCAATCTCCATACCTTTAAATTTAAGGATTTCAGATCCGGATGGAAAAAAGGACCTTGTGACAGAAGGTCTGGTCTTAACGGAAGAGTCCATGGCTGGCAAGATGCCATCCGGACAAGATCCGCATACCAAAACCTGTGAGGCCATGCCGGAGCTATTAGCAGAACAAACGAGCATTCCCTCAGAATCTTGGAGATTACTCTTGGAAGAAGAACTAGAGGCGGAAAGATATAGGCAGGATGATACTTCCAAGGAAGTGATAATGCATCCACTGCCTCCGCCTGAGGATCCCGGGATCTGGACAGATACCTGGGAAGTTTCTTGTTTAGATGAGAGGCCATCAGATCTATCTCTGGGAGCCCCCACAATTGAACAATCTGAAGAAATACCTCTGGGTGAAGAGACCATTCGCCCGGATGCAACGTTTGGCGACTGAGATAATCCGCTTCCCAATTGTCTACACCTGGGATATGAACCGCAGAGATTAGACAGGAGCTGGATTCCGCCCAAACCAAAATTCGAGATACTTCTTTCATAGCCAGAGGACTGTGAGTCCCTCCTTGATGATTGATGTATGCCACAGTTGTGACATTGTCTGTCTGAAAACAAATGAACGATTCTCTCTTCAGAAGAGGCCAAAACTGAAGAGCTCTGAAAATTGCACGGAGTTCCAAAATATTGATTGGTAATCTCACCTCCTGAGATTCCCAAACTCCTTGTGCCGTCAGAGATCCCCACACAGCTCCCCAACCTGTGAGACTTGCATCTGTTGAAATTACAGTCCAGGTCGGAAGAACAAAAGAAGCCCCCTGAATTAAACGATGGTGATTTGTCCACCACGTTAGAGAGTGTCGAACAATCGGTTTTAAAGATATTAATTGAGATATCTTCGTGTAATCCCTGCACCATTGGTTCAACATACAGAGCTGAAGAGGTCGCATGTGAAAACGAGCAAAGGGGATCGCGTCCGATGCAGCAGTCATAAGACCTAGAATTTCCATGCATAAGGCTACCGAAGGGAATGATTGTGACTGAAGGTTTCGACAAGCTGTAATCAATTTTAGACGTCTCTTGTCTGTTAAAGACAGAGTCATGGACACTGAATCTATCTGGAAACCCAGAAAGGTTACCCTTGTTTGAGGAATCAAAGAACTTTTTGGTAAATTGATCCTCCAACCATGATCTTGAAGAAACAACACAAGTCGATTCGTATGAGACTCTGCTAAATGTAAAGACGGAGCAAGTACCAAGATATCGTCCAAATAAGGAAATACCACAATACCCTGTTCTCTGATTACAGACAGAAGGGCACCGAGAATCTTTGTGAAAATTCTTGGAGCTGTAGCAAGGCCAAACGGTAGAGCCACAAATTGGTAATGCTTGTCTAGAAAAGAGAATCTCAGGAACTGATAATGATCTGGATGAATCGGAATATGCAGATATGCATCCTGTAAATCTATTGTGGACATATAATTCCCTTGCTGAACAAAAGGCAATATAGTCCTTACAGTTACCATCTTGAACGTTGGTATCCTTACATAACGATTCAATAATTTTAGATCCAGAACTGGTCTGAAGGAATTCTCCTTCTTTGGTACAATGAAGAGATTTGAATAAAACCCCATCCCCTGTTCCGGAACTGGAACTGGCATAATTACTCCAGCCAACTCTAGATCTGAAACACAATTCAGAAATGCTTGAGCTTTCACTGGATTTACTGGGACATGGGAAAGAAAAAATCTCTTTGCAGGAGGTCTCATCTTGAAACCAATTCTGTACCCTTCTAAAACAATGTTCTGAATCCAAAGATTGTGAACAGATTTGATCCAAATTTCTTTGAAAAAACGTAACCTGCCCCCTACCAGCTGAACTGGAATGAGGGCCGTACCTTCATGTGAACTTAGAAGCAGGCTTTGCCTTTCTAGCAGGCTTGGATTTATTCCAGACTGGAGATGGTTTCCAAACTGAAACTGCTCCTGAGGACGAAGGATCAGGCTTTTGTTCTTTGTTGAAACGAAAGGAACGAAAACGATTGTTAGCCCTGTTTTTACCTTTAGATTTTTTATCCTGTGGTAAAAAAGTTCCTTTCCCACCAGTAACAGTTGAAATAATAGAATCCAACTGAGAACCAAATAATTTGTTTCCCTGGAAAGAAATGGAAAGTAGAGTTGATTTAGAAGCCATATCAGCATTCCAAGTCTTAAGCCATAAAGCTCTTCTGGCTAAGATAGCCAGAGACATAAATCTAACATCAACTCTAATAATATCAAAAATGGCATCACAGATGAAATTATTAGCATGCTGGAGAAGAATAATAATATCATGAGAATCACGATTTGTTACTTGTTGCGCTAGAGTTTCCAACCAAAAAGTTGAAGCTGCAGCAACATCAGCCAATGATATAGCAGGTCTAAGAAGATTACCTGAACATAGATAAGCTTTTCTTAGAAAAGATTCAATTTTTCTATCTAAAGGATCCTTAAACGAGGTACCATCTGACGTAGGAATGGTAGTACGTTTAGCAAGGGTAGAAATAGCCCCATCAACTTTAGGGATTTTGTCCCAAAATTCTAACCTGTCAGGCGGAACAGGATATAATTGCTTAAAACGTTTAGAAGGAGTAAATGAATTACCCAATTTATCCCATTCCTTAGCAATTACTGCAGAAATAGCATTAGGAACAGGAAAGACTTCTGGAATAACCGCAGGAGCTTTAAAAACCTTATCCAAACGTATAGAATTAGTATCAAGAGGACTAGAATCCTCTATTTCTAAAGCAATTAGTACTTCTTTAAGTAAAGAGCGAATAAATTCCATCTTAAATAAATATGAAGATTTATCAGCATCAATCTCTGAGACAGAAACCTCTGAACTAGAAGAGTCCAAAGAATCAGAATGATGGTGTTCATTTAAAAATTCATCTGTAGAGAGAGAAGATTTAAAAGACTTTTTACGTTTACTAGAAGGAGAAATAACAGACAAAGCCTTCTTTATGGATTCAGAAACAAAATCTCTTATGTTATCAGGAACATTCTGCACCTTAGATGTTGAGGGAACTGCAACAGGCAATGGTACATCACTAAAGGAAATATTATCTGCTTTAACAAGTTTGTCATGACAATTAATACAAACAACAGCTGGAGAAATAGCTACCAAAAGTTTACAGCAGATACACTTAGCTTTGGTAGATCCAGCAGGCAGTGGTTTTCCTGTAGTATCTTCTGGCTCAGATGCAACGTGAGACATCTTGCAATATGTAAGAGAAAAAACAACATATAAAGCAAAATAAATCAAATTCCTTATAAGACAGTTTCAGGAATGGGAAAAAAATGCCAAACATCAAGCTTCTAGCAACCAGAAGCAAATGAAAATGAGACTGAAATAATGTGGAGACAAAAGCGACGCCCATATTTTTTGGCGCCAAATAAGACGCCCACATTATTTGGCGCCTAAATGCTTTTGGCGCCAAAAATGACGCCACATCCGGAACGCCGACATTTTTGGCGCAAAATAACGTCAAAAAATGACGCAACTTCCGGCGACACGTATGACGCCGGAAACGGAAATGAATTTTTGCGCCAAAAAAATCCGCGCCAAAAATGACGCAATAAAATGAAGCATTTTCAGCCCCCGCGAGCCTAACAGCCCACAGGGAAAAAAGTCAAATTTTTGAGGTAAGACAAAATATGATAATTTAAAGCATAATCCCAAATATGAAACTGACTGTCTGGAAATAAGGAAAGTTGAACATTCTGAGTCAAGGCAAATAAATGTTTGAATACATATATTTAGAACTTTATAAATAAAGTGCCCAACCATAGCTTAGAGTGTCACAGAAAATAAGACTTACTTACCCCAGGACACTCATCTACATGTTTGTAGAAAGCCAAACCAGTACTGAAACGAGAATCAGTAGAGGAAATGGTAAATATAAGAGTATATCGTCGATCTGAAAAGGGAGGTAAGAGATGAATCTCTACGACCGATAACAGAGAACCTTATGAAATAGACCCCGTAGAAGGAGATCACTGCATTCAATAGGCAATACTCTCCTCACATCCCTCTGACATTCACTGCACGCTGAGAGGAAAACCGGGCTCCAACTTGCTGCGGAGCGCATATCAACGTAGAATCTAGCACAAACTTACTTCACCACCTCCCTTGGAGGCAAAGTTTGTAAAACTGATTTGTGGGTGTGGTGAGGGGTGTATTTATAGGCATTTTAAGGTTTGGGAAACTTTGCCCCTCCTGGTAGGAATGTATATCCCATACGTCACTAGCTCATGGACTCTTGTTAATTACATGAAAGAAAAGGATTTTTTAGAAATCACAAAATTCTTCTAGCTAAAAACAGCTAAAGACATAGATTAAAACATCATTTGTGAAAATATTCAATAAAATGAAGATACAAATGAAATTATTAGCATGTTAATCCAGTTAAAAGACCAGTCAACACACCAGACTTGCATAAACAAATGCAAGACAACAAGACAAATGCAACAGCACCCAGTCTAACCTCAAATGAGCAGTAGACTTTGTCCCTTAACAATGCTAAATAAAAACATAATCTGATACTTGATTTTAAAGTAAACAGAAAAAATTAAGCAATTGCAACATCATTCAAATAAAACACAGGTCCAAGAAAAATACCTGAAAAATAATTTTCCTTAAATAGGATACAACCATCTAAAGGAAAAATAAATACTATTTTGCTATAGAAACAATAGCATAATTAGCAAGAGTAGAGATAGCCCCATTAAATTAGAGAACCATCAAAATTGAAATGAACTGCCGGCAAAGAATATAATTTAAAACCTTTAAAGGAGGAATAAAAGAAAATTCCCAGCCTATTCCATTCCCTAGTTCATACTAGGGAATGGAATAGGCTGGGAATTTTCTTTTATTCCTCCTTTAAAGGTTTTAAATTATATTCTTTGCCGGCAGTTCATTTCAATTTTGATGGTTCTCTAATTTAATGGGGCTATCTCTACTCTTGCTAATTATGCTATTGTTTCTATAGCAAAATAGTATTTATTTTTCCTTTAGATGGTTGTATCCTATTTAAGGAAAATTATTTTTCAGGTATTGAAAAGGTGTTGATTATTTTGGATATTAAGGTAATTAGTTCTTTCAAGACTAACTAACATTTTATTTCTGCTTATTTATTCTTCTGTATTTTCAGAGGTTTTTTTCCAGTTCCTCATGGAACTGGAAAAAAACCTCTGAAAATACAGAAGAATAAATAAGCAGAAATAAAATGTTAGTTAGTCTTGAAAGAACTAATTACCTTAATATCCAAAATAATCAACACCTTTTCAACAAAGAACAAATGTACTTTAAAAATAAAAAAGTGGATTTGATAGTGTCAATATCTGATGAAGAAAATTCTGAAATGAGAAAAAACATCATCAGAGAAGGATAAATCATTATGTAGTTGGTCATTTGAAACTTCAATAATTAAAAAAGAAGTTTGAAAAAGACCTAAAATTTTTTTATTAGAAGGCACGATGTCAGACAAAGCCTTTAAAATAGAATCAGAAAAATATTCTTATAAATCTTCTATGTAATTCTTGTACATAAGATGTAAAAAGAATAGCAAATATATAAAGCATAAATACTAACGGATTCTGCATGTAAAAGTCTATCATGATAACTTATTACAAACCATAGCTAAAGAAAAAACATTCATAACATTTTTAAAATAAATGAACTTAGCTTTGGTAGGACTGAACTTCAGTCAAAAGGAATCCCTTAGAACGATTTTGAAACAGGAACAGTGAAATCTTGCAATATGTAATAGAAAAAAACAATATTTAAAGCAAAATTATCAAATTCCTTAAATGACAGTTTCAGGAATAGGAAATATAAGTTTAAAGACATATATTTAGAACTTTACATATAAAGTGCCCAACCATAGCTTAGAGTGTCACAAAAAATAAGATTTACTTACCCCAGGACACTCATCTACATATAGTAGATAGCCAAACCAGTACTGAAACGAGAATCAGTAGAGGTAATGGTATATAAGAGTATATCGTCGATCTGAAAAGGGAGGTAAGAGATGAATCTCTACGACCGATAACAGAGAACCTATGAAATAGATCCCGTAGAAGGAGACCATGGTATTCAAATAGGCAATACTCTTTTCACATCCCTCTGACATTCACTGCACTCTGAGAGGAAAACCGGGCTCCAGCCTGCTGCGAAGCGCATATCAACAAAGAATCTAGCACAAACTTACTTCACCACCTCCACGGGAGGCAAAGTTTGTAAAACTGAATTGTGGGTGTGGTGAGGGGTGTATTTATAGGCATTTTGAGGTTTGGGAAACTTTGCCCCTCCTGGTAGGAATGTATATCCCATACGTCACTAGCTCATGGACTCTTGCTAATTACATGAAATATATATATATATATATATATATATATATACACACACACACATATATATATATATATATATATATATATATATATATATAGATAGATACACATACATACAGTATATACATATATACACACACAGTAAAGATCCACACTCACTGGACTTGTGTCAATTGTGATATTTATTGTTGTGACGTTTCAGAACCAAAATCCCCCTGGGGCATTTTGGCTCTGAAACGTCACAATAATACATATCACAAATGACAAGTCCAGTGAGTGCGGATCTTTACTGTATTGGATTAATTATTTTTTCCTGACACCCTAGCAGTTGTTTCTTTTGAGGTGTGGGTGCAAATCCACCCTGACTTTTTCTTAAATGTATATATTATTATTTTTTGCCAAATTGGATATTTGGATTTTAACTGTTAAGTAGGGGGGATCAAGAACTACAAATGTGAACTATCCTTGATGATAGCAGCATTTGGAGTTATAGATGTAGATAGTGGGTGGTGATAAAAGCGATCTTTGTACTTTCTAGAGATAGAATAGTGTAGAAAGTGTTTTGCTAACCCTCTCATCCTCAAATCTGTCACATGGTCGTGACAATCCCTAATGATAGTTTTAATTCAAAACCAATATTTACCATCAAAATTAAATGCTTTAAATCTGCCTTTGAAAGAACTTTTCGACAGGACAAGCAAACATTTGAACAACATCCAACTATAGGCTATATAGTACTGGATAAACAATGGAGACTCCAGTTAAAAATTTAACATTTACGCATTTCAATCAAAACTTTAAATAGGTCATCTTATAACAACACCTCAAACTACCTCAGTGTTCTCTACATTTAATCTTACAAAGACTGACTATTTCTGACATATAGTCTATCTAATCCCTTCATCCATATGACGTTTAACACATACCTGTCTACTGTCATTTTCCCTGCAGACTTGAAGTTTTATAAGGGAGCTTGGAGCTCTGTCCACCACAGTAAGACACAAATCCATATGCTTAACTGATTTATCCTTTGTTAATGCCCATTCCTAAAAATAAATAAAAAAAACTCAAATAACTACATAATATTATATATATGTTTACATTACTTGAAAGACACAGACATTTACCATATCATAATATGAGACATTTTAAAAATTGAGTATAAGTAGAAAGACACCTCCATTACATTGATAAATCAAACAGAGAAGAAGAAATATTAAGCGGGAGAACATTTGCACACAAACACAAGTAGCAAAATTCCTCTTGGCAAAATAATGCAGAAGTGCTGTAATCATAACTTTTAATTACATTTCTCTAGTTCATAAGGGCATTTAATAAAATCTAACATTGCTAGATTCATATATGTATTGCTTTATATTTGAAGTGACAAATTAGAATACGTAAACATTCCTAGACGTCTTCATAAAACCTCTCTTTACCTTACAAGTGTTATCTCCTTATTGACTACTTTCATGAATATCCAAAGATTGACAACCTTATTAACGCTCATATTCCTGTTTTGAAATTAGTGAGTATTTAGTGAGTTTTCACTAGCAGATGAATGCCAAAAAAACATATAAAAACATGGGTAGAAGGTAGGGCCACCCTATGCAATTATGAAGCTGTCACATTCTCTCCCATTAACTTTCCTAACTCAAAATGTTAAGGGCTTTTGCTCCCCACACAAACTATCACTGGCCCTTCATGATTTCCACAAAAAGGGTGACGATCTAATACTGAAATGATATTGTCAATGAAACCCACTTTACCACTGCCAATCCTACTCACAGATTGTAGAATAGTTACTAAACTCAATTCTTTAACTCTAATTTCAGTAAGTAAATTGGGTGGAAATCCTAATTAAAAAACAATTTATGTAAGAACTTACCTGATAAATTAATTTCTTTCATGGTGGCGAGAGCCCAGGAGCTAGTTACTGAAGGCATATACATTCCTACCAGGAGGGGGCAAAGTTTCCCAAACCTAAAATGTCTATAAATACACCTCCCACCTCACTCACACCTCAGTTTAAAGTATAGCCAAGTTAGTGAGGTGTATAAGGAGTAAAAACATAAAAAAAGAGGAACCGGATAAATAATGTGCTTTATACAAAAAAACATAACCCCCCAAAAAATGGGTGGGTCTCGTGGACTGATGGGATATAATACCCAAGATTTGGAAGTCCACGAGTAACTATAGAGGGAGGGATAAAATAAAAACAGCTTTTTTCACTGAGAAATCCTAAAAAATAATTGTTTTCTTAAAAATTCAAAAAACTTAAATCATAGGCACCAGAATCAAACTGAGACAGCTGCCTGAAGAACCTTTCTACCAAAAGCTGCTTCTGAAGAAGCAAAAATATAAAAATGGTAAAATTTAGTAAATGTACGCAAAGAAAACCAAGTGGCTGCTTTGCAGATTTGATCAACTGAAGCTTCATTCTTGAGATATGGCAACTAATCTTTTAGAATGAGCTGTTATTTTCTTTTTTAGGACACGATGAGTCCACGGATCATCTTAATTACTAATGGGATATTCACCTTCTGGTCAGCTTGAGGCCGCAAAGAGCACCACAGCAGAGTTGTTAAATAGCTCCTCCCTTCCCTCCCACTCCAGTCATTCTCTTTGCCTACGTTAGTGATAGGAAGTGGTAAAGTGAGGTGTTAGAAAAGATTCTTCGATCAAGAGTTTATTATTTTTAAAGTAGTGCAAGATTGTGCTGCTTTGTCCCAGGGTGTAGCCGTAGTCCATATCAGTCTCTACAGTAGGGCATTGGTGGCTTTAGAGCAATGGGAACTTGTGGGACATACTTATCACTGCGCCTCCCATATAATTTATGCTGCCCTTACCAAGAAAGGGGAGGGATATTATTCAGGACTTTCATTTATTTACAGGTCCATGAGAGGGAGAGGACCTCTCAAACCTGGGAATTGCCTTGACTGTCAGGCATAAGATGAGGTAAGTGCTGACTTTATTCTAAGGGTTGTAACAAAAACTCAGAAGAAAGGTTAGACACTTTATCGTTTATTTATACCTCATCAAAATTCGGTGTCTCTTTTAGAGGGTTACAAGTTAGATTTCCCTAGAGTTTTAGGGGACACCTTGGACAGTCTGGATGCAGGCACTGGGGCTGGACAGGACATGTGTTTTCATCTCCCGGTGGTTTAATAATAGCCGACCGGGAGATCTGATCCAAGACCTTGATGATTTACACTATAGAACGAGTTCAGTGTGAGGGGATTGGAATGTTAAAATTTTTATTCTCGGACTAGCAGCTGCTCAGTACAAGTTAAAAGCTGATCCGTCCGTTATTAGGCTCCCAGCGTTTCGCCTAGTACTGATTTCAATGGCGACCGGGAGATGACTATGTTAACGCCCACGATGGGCGGAGTTTGTTGTGGCGCCAATTTAGTGGTGTAACACTTTGAAGGCTTTTCCGGGAAACGGAAGGCATAGATTTATCCCTGAGTGTTGGCTCTTGAATAGAGAACGGACCGCACAGCGCTTCAGCCGAGTCCGGAATAATTACTGTGTAGAACGGCTGGCAGGCTTCTGAGTTAGGAAACACTTGAGAAAAATGTTTAAGCTGAGGTGTAGAGGTTTACAGTATCATGCACCTCTATAGTTAACATATGTAAATAAAGAAGTTGCATTTTTAAAAAGTAACATAAATAAAAGGGTTTCGTTTTAAAAATGAAAGAAACAGTAACGATTTTTTTACTGGGTTAATTTTGATTTGTTTATTCCCCCATATGTGAGCAAGAGTGGTCCTAGAGACCTTACAAAGTGCCACTTCAGGGTTTGAATCGAATGTGGAACCACCTATATCCTTCTCTTCCCCTATGTTGTGAGAGAACTTTAATATAGGAATAAATTAAAAAAAAAAAAAAAAATTTTCCACAAGTGTCCAAAAAAAATGTTATAGCCTACACATGCAGTGCCCTGCGCTTCCCCTCATACTCCATCTGGAGTTACTTGGCAGGACATCGCTTCCTAGAATCATTGAAGCGATTTCTGATGCTTTGTCTGTTTTTTCCCACGTTACAAGGAAAACGCTTGAGGAAATTTATGTAATCAGTGAATGTTGCTGATATAGCAGTAGCTATTCCGAATTTTCTTCCCTGAAGTGGAGGATACTTCGGTAGTTTATAAGGGAGAATTCTCAGACTCTGTCTGTGTATTTCCTTTATTTTATGCTGAGATGTTTTCTTTGCATACCTCCAAAATGGCAAAGTAGTCTAGCTACAGACTGGAGCTCCACTCTAGACAGGAAACATGTGACCTCCACTGACTCTAGACAGGAAACATGTGACCTACACACAAAGCTTTTTTTTTTTTTTTTATCAACTTTAATGTAACAAACAACCTATAGACAATCATTCTGAAAACTAAACATTTTGCAGCTTTCTTGTTCTTCGAAATGTGCACTCACAGTGGTTTATGCTGATTGTCATTTATAAGGTAACCACTGTGAGTGCACATTAAGAACAAGAAAGCTGCAAAATGTTTCGTTATCAGAATGATTGTCTATAGGTTGTTTGTTACATTAAAGTTGATTTAAAAAAAAAAAAAAAGCTTTCAGTGGAGGACACATGTTTCCTGTCTAGAGTGGAGCTCCAGTCTGCAGCTAGACCCTTCTCCAAAATGGGAGAGACCAGGCATTCCTTTTCCCCTTCTCCTATTTTTAAGAAGATGTTTCCCATTGCTGACTCTTTCAAAGAGGCTTGGCAAACAGTTCCTAAGGTGGATGGGGCGGTTTCCACCTTAGCCAAGAGAACTACTATTACCATAGAGGATAGTTGTGCGTTCAAAGATCCTATGGACAAGAAGTTAGAAGATTTATGTTCACTAGGGTCTGCAATGGCAACCAGCTGCGTGCATTGCTACCGTCAATAGTGCAGCAGCATATTGGTTTGATGCGCTGTCTGAATCTCTCAGAACTGATTCTTCCTTAGAGGAGACTCAAGACAGGATAAAATCTCTGAAACTAGCTAATGCTTTTATTACGGACGTTTCCCTTTAATTTATTAAGCTGGGAGCTAAGATTTCTGGTTTCTCTTTTCTTGCCCTCAGAGCCTTATGGTTAAAACCTTTGTCTGTGGATGTGTCCTCTGAGTCTAAACTTCTAGTTATTCCTTACAAGGGAAAGACATTGTTTAGACTTGGCCTGACTGAAATCATCTCTGATATCACGGGAGGTAGGGGTCATCTCCTTCCTCAGAATAAGAGAAACAAACAAAAAGGACAGAGTAATTTTCGTTCCTCTTCTAAACAGGAACAATCTAAGCCTACATGGAGGCCCAACCAGTCTTGGAATAAGAGTAAACAATCCAAGAAGCCTGCTATTGAATCCAAGACGGCATGAAAGACATGCCCCCGATCCGGGAGCGGATCTGGTAGGGGGCAGACTTTCCTTCTTCGTTCAAGCTTGGGTGCGGGGCATTCAGGATCCCTGGGCAATAGAAATAAATAGTGTCTCAGGGATACAAATTGGAGTTCAAAAGTTATCCTCCCTGAGGCAGGATTCTGCTTCAAGATTATCTGCAGACCAGACAAAGAGAGAGGCGTTCTTACATT
The DNA here is from genome assembly GCF_027579735.1 of Bombina bombina. Classification (NCBI taxonomy): domain Eukaryota; kingdom Metazoa; phylum Chordata; class Amphibia; order Anura; family Bombinatoridae; genus Bombina; species Bombina bombina. The sequence continues at coordinate 782,491,421 of NC_069502.1, read as the reverse complement.
GTGTAGGAGACCTCTCCGCCCTGGGAGTGATTGTTCCCGTTCCAGTACAGTAACAGGGTCTGTATTTTTATTCCAATCTGTTTGTGATTCCTAAAAAAGGAGGGAACCTTCAGACCAATTTTAGACCTCAAATTTCTCAGGGTACCAACCTTCAAGATGGAAACTATTCATTCCATTCTCCCATTGGTCCAGGAGGGTCAATTTATGAAAACAGTGGATTTAAAGGACGCGTATCTACATGTTCCTATTCAGGGATTATCACAAGTTCCTAAGGTTTGTCTTCCAGGACAAACACTTCCAGTTTGTGGCTCTTCCTTTCGGTCTGGCCACGGCTTCCAAAATCTTTACAAAGGTTCTGGAGTCTCTGCTGGCGGTACTTCGGCCACAGAGTATTGAAGTGGCGCCCTATTTGGACGTCATCTTAGTCCAGGCGCCATCCTTATAGCAAGCAAGATCCCATACAGACATGGTGTTATCTTTCCTGAGCCCAAATACAAGGGTAACTTTCTTGGGAACCATAATAGATTCCCTATCTAGGAGGATTTTTCTGACAGAAGTCAGGAAATCAAAGATTATCTATACTTGTCTAGTTCTTCAGTCCACTCCTTGGCCGTCATTGGCCCAGTGCTTGGAGGTAATCGGGCTGATGGTGGCGACAATGGACATCATCCCGTTTGCGTGGTTCCACCTCAGACCTCTGCAGTTAAACATGCTCAGGCAATGGAATGGAGATTATACACACTTGTCTCCTTGAATAACCCTGGAGCAGGAGACAAGGGGCTCTCTTCGATGGCGGTTGTCTCTGGATCATCTCTCTCAGGGAACCTGCTTTCGCAGACCGTCCTGGGTGATTGTGACAACAGATGTCAGCCTTCTAGGATGGGGAGCTGTCTGGGGCTCCCTAAAGGCTCAGGGAGTTGGGACTCAATTGGAGTCTGTTCTGCCCATAAACATTCTGGAGCTGAGAGCAATCCTCAATGCTCTTCTGGCCTGGCCCCAGTTGGCCTCGGCCCGGATCCAGTCGGACAAAAGGTAAATTTATTCTTACCTGATAAAATTAATTTATTTTACGATACGAGTCCACAGATTTCATCCTTACTTGTGGGATATTAACCTCCTGCTAACAGGAAGTGGCAAAGAGCACCACAGCAGAGCTGTATATATAGCCCCTCCCTTCCCCTCCACCCTCAGTCATTCGGCCGAAGGTATAGGAAGAGAAAAGGAAAGGCTAAAATGTGCAGAGGTGACTCAAGTTTACCAAAAATAAATAAAACTGTCTTAAAAAGAACAGGGTGGGCCGTGGACTCGTCATATCATAAAAGAAATTAATTTATCAGGTAAGCATAAATTTACTTTTCTTTTACAAAGATATGAAGAGTCCACGGATTTCATCCTTACTTGTGGGATACCAATACCAAAGCAAAAGGACACGGATGAAAGGGAGGGACAAGACAGGAACCTAAACAGAAGGCACCACTGCTTGAAGAACCTTTCTCCAAAAAATAGCCTCAGAAGAAGCAAAAGTAAAAAATTTGGAAAATTTGGAAAAGTCGCAGCCCTACAAATCTGTTCAACCGAAGCATTGTTTTTAAAAGCCCATGTGGAAGCCACAGCCCTAGTAGAATGAGCCGTAATTCTTTCAGGAGGCTGCTGTCCAGCAGTCTCATATGCCAGGCGGATGATACTCCTCAGCCAAAAAGAAAGAGAGGTAGCCGTAGCTTTCTGACCCCTACGCTTTCCAGAATATACAATGAATAATGAAGATGATTGACGGAAATCCTTGGTTGCCTGTAAGTAAAACTTCAAGGCACGGACCACGTCCAGATTGTGCAACAGACGCTCCTTCTTGGAAGAAGGATTAGGACACAATGAAGGAACAACAATTTCTTGATTAATGTTCTTATTTGAAACAACCTTAGGAAGAAAACCAGGCTTGGTACGTAAAACCACCTTATCAGAATGAAATATAAGATAAGGCGAATCACATTGTAAAGCTGAAAGCTCAGAAACTGTTCGAGCAGAAGAGATAGCAACTAAAAACAGAACTTTCCAAGATAACAATTTAATATCTATGGAATGCATAGGTTCAAACGGAACCCCCTGAAGAACTCTAAGAACTAATAGGTCTAAATACAGGCTTAATTCTAGTTAAAGCCTGACAAAAAGACTGAACATCCGGCACATTTGCCAAACGTCTGTGAAGCAAAATTGACAAAGTGGAAATTTGTCCCTTTAAAGAACTTGCGGATAACCCTTTCTCCAATCCTTCTTGAAGAAACGACAGAAGCCTAGGAATCAGTTTTACTCCATGAGTAACCCTTGGATTCACACCAATAAAGATATTTACGCCATATCTTATGATAGATTTTTCTAGTGACAGGCTTACGAGCCTGTATCAAAGTATCAATGACCGAATCAGAGAATCCTCGCTTCGATAAAATCAAGCATTCAATCTCCACGCAGTCAACTGCAGAGAAATTAGATTTGGATGTTGAAAAGGTCCTTTAATGAGAAGGTCCTGTCTCAAAGGAAGTTTCCACGGTGGCAGAGAGGACATGTCCACTAGAACCGCATACCAAGTCCTGCGTGGCCATTACTGAAGCTCTCTCCTGTTTGATTCGAGCAATCACGCGTGGAAAGAGGAAAAGGTGGAAACACATAAGCCAGGCTGAACTTCCAAGGCACTGCCAGGGCATCTATCAGTTCGGCCTGTGGATCCCTTGACCTGGATCCGTATCTAGGGAGCTTGGCATTCTGTCGAGACGCCATTAGATCCAATTCTGGTCTGCCCCATCTGAGAATCAGTGAGGCAAATAACCCCGGATAGAGTTCCCACTCCCCCGGATGAAAAGTCTGACGACTTAGAAAATCCGCTTCCCAATTTTCTACTCCTGGGATGTAGATTGCCGACAAATAACAAGAGTGAGTCTCCGCCCATCGGATTATCTTGGATACCTCTATCATCGCTAAGGAACTCTTTGTTCCTCCCTGACGATTGATATATGCCACAGTTGTGATGTTGTTCGACTGGAACCTGATTAATTTTGCCGAAGTCAACTGAGGCCACGCCAGAAGCGCATTGAATATTGCTCTCAGTTCCAGAATATTGATTGGAAGTAGAGACTCCACCTGAGTCCAAACACCCTGAGCCTTCAGGGAGTTCCAGACTGCACCCCAGAAAGCTGGCATCCGTTGTCACTATCACTCACGAGGGTCTGCGGAAACAAGTCCCCTGTGACAGATGATCCAGCGACACCCACCAAAGAAGAGAGTCTCTTGTTACTCGATCCAGATTTATCTGAGGAGATAAATTCGCATAATCCCCATTTCACTGCCCGAGCATGCACAGCTGCAGTGGTCTGAGATGAAAGCGGGCAAACGGAATTATATCCATTGCCGCTACCATTAATCCAATGACTTCCATGCACTGAGCCACTGATGGCCGATGAATGGACTGATGTGCTCGGCAAGAATTCAGAATCTTTGTTTTTCTGACCTCTGTCAGAATTTTTTTTATGTCTACCGAGTCTATAAGGGTCCCCAGAAATGAAACCCTTGTCCGTGGAACTAATGAACTCTTTTCTATGTTCACTTTCCAACCGTGAGATCTCAGGAAAGACAATACTATGTCCGTGTGAGATTTTGTCAATTGATAATTCAACGCCTGAATAAGAATGTCGTCCAGATAAGGCGCTACTGCTATGCCCCGCGGTCTGAGAACCGCCAAAAGAGACCCTAGAACTTTTGTGAAAATTCTGGGTGCCGTGGCAAGACCGAAAGGAAGAGCCACAAACTGAGTGTTTGTCCAGGAAGGTAAACCTTAAGAACCGATGATGATCCTTGTGAATAGGGATATGAAGGTATGCATCCTTCAAATCCACAGTAGTCATATATTGACCCTCCTGAATCATTGGTAAGATTGTTCGTATAGTCTCCATTTTGAACGATGGGACTCTGAGAAATTTGTTTAGACACTTGAGATTCAAAATGGGTCTGAAAGTGCCTTTTGGGAACTACAAAAAGATTGGAGTAAAACACCTGTCCCTGCTCCAGCTTTGGAATGGGACAAATTACTCCCATGGTATAGAGGTCTTTTACACAGCGTAAGAACGCCTCTCTCTTTATCTGGTCTACAGATAATCATGAAAGATGAAATCTCCCCCTTGGGAGAAAATCCTTGAATTCTAGTTGATACCCGTGGGTCACTATTTCTAGTGCCCAGGAGTCCTGAACATCTCTTGCCCAAGCCTGAGCAAAGAGAGAAAGTCTGCACCCTACCAGATCCGGTCCCGGATTGAGGGCCACTCCTTCATGCTGTCTTGGAAGCAGCAGCGGGCTTCTTGGATTGTTTACCCTTATTCCAAGTCTGGTTGGGTCTCCAGACTGACTTAGATTGAGCAAAATTCCCTTCCTGCTTTGTGGAGGAAGAAGAAGCAGAGGGTCCTCCTTTATAGTTTCGAAAGGAATGAAAATTATTCTGTTTACCCCTCATTTTAACAGACTTATCCTGAGGTAGGGTATGACCTTTACCTCCAGTAATATCAGAAATGATCTCCTTCAATTCAGGCCCGAATAGGGTCTTACCTTTAAAAGGAATAGCCAAAAGCTTAGATTTTGATGACACATCAGCAGACCAAGATTTGAGCCATAACGCTCTACGCGCCAGAATGGCAAAACCTGCATTTTTTTTGCTGCTAACTTAGCAATTTGAAAAGCAGCATCAGTAATAAAAGAATTAGCTAGCTTAAGAGCCTTTATTCTATCCAGAATATCATCTAATGGAGTCTCAAGTTTCAAAGACTCTTCTAGAGCTTCAAACCAAAAAGCTGCTGCAGTAGTTACTGGAACAATGCAAGCCGTAGGTTGTAAAAGAAAACCTTGATGAATAAATAATTTCTTTAAAAGACCTTCTAATTTTTTATCCATAGGGTCTTTGAAAGCACAACTATCCTCAATAGGAATAGTTGTACGCTTAGCCAAAAAGATATAGCTCCCTCTACCGTAGGGACCGTTTGCCACAAGTCCCGAATGGAGTCAGATATGGGGAACATTTTCTTAAAAGTAGTAGGAGGAGAGAACGGTATGCCTGGTCTATCCCATTCCTTTTGAACAATTTCCGAAATTCTTTTAGGAACCGGAAAAACATCAGTGTAAGTAGGTACCTCTAAATATTTGTCCATCTTACACAATTTCTCTGGTGGTATTATAATCTTATCAGGACATTTATAGTGAAAAAAATACAATTTTTTCAAAAAAATGACCCCTGCACCTCGCCACAGCTCTGCTGTGGCGCCTACCTGCCCTTAAAGTGCTTGAAAATGAATATACCACGATCCGGTCATCAGAGCATAAGTTAAGACCTACCGGAGCTCATGTCTGATGCCTAATGAGCAGAAATGTACTGCGCGTCGGAGCGTGCGAAAAAATAGGCCCCGCCCATTGAGGGTGATCACAAACAAATCCAAAACACTGCATAGGAAAAAAAGTTTTAAAAAAAGGATTTCAAGTAACACCTCTCTCAGATCCACTTTAACCCCTTTTATAGCAAAAAATGTCAGCCATTCTGATTTAATAGGTCTCCTCAGAAAAAAAGACTGAACATACCTTAATGCTAATAGCATGCAGCTGTTCTCCACTCTGAAGATTTCTTTACACTACCTTCAGCATTCAGTGGGAACCAATGTGGATCTTAGTTACGTCTGCTAAGATCATCAACCTCAGGGCAGAAAACTTCTTCCATATCCCCCTGAGAAAATAGTACACACCGGTACCATTTGAAAATAAAAAACTTTTTGATTGAAGAAACTAACACTAACACCTCACTTCACCTCTTCCTAGTATAACACAGGCAAAGAGAATGACTGAGGGTGGAGGGGAAGGGAGGGGCTATATATACAGCTCTGCTGTGGTGCTCTTTGCCACTTCCTGTTAGCAGGAGGTTAATATCCCACACAAGTAAGGATGAAATTCGTGGACTCGTCATATCTTTGTAAAAGAAATAACGTCAGTAGTTTTCATCAATCCTCAGGGAGGAACGAGGAGTTACTTAGCGATGGGAGAGGTAACCAAGATAATTCTGTGGTCGGAGGCCCATTCTTTCTGCCTGTCGGCGATCCACATCCCAGGGGTAGACAACTGGAAGGCGGACTTCCTGTGCAGACAGACTTTTTCATCCGGGGGAATGCGAACTCCATCCGGAAGTGTTCTCCAGCCGGATCCTCAAGTGGGGTCAGCCGGAATTAGATCTCATGGCATCTCAACGGAATGCCAAGCTCCCGAGATACGGGTCGAAGTTCAGGGATCCCCAGGTGGAGCTGATAGATGCTCTGGCGGTTCCTTGGGCCTTCAGTCTAGCATACCTATTTCCTCCGTTTGCGCTTCTTCCTCGGGTCATTGCTCAAATCAAGCAGGAGAGGGTTTCGGTTATCCTCATTGCTCTGGCTTGGCAGGATTTGATATGCAGATCTGGATGACATGTCATCCCTTCCACCTTGGAGACTTCCGTTGAGGAAGGACCTTTTAATTCAAGGGCCCTTCCTTCACCCAAATCTAGTTTCTCTGAAGCTGACTGCTTGGAGATTGAACGTTTAATTTTATCCAAGCGGGGGGGGGGAAGACAATTTCAGACTAGTAAAACTGTTACTAGAAGGATTTACCATAAGATTTGGCGTAAATATCTCTATTGGTGTGAATCTAAAGGCTACTCATGGAGTAGAGTTAGGATTCCTAGAACTTTGTCCTTTCTCCAAGAAGGTTTGGAGAAAAGTTTATCGACGAGCTCATTAAAGGGGCAAATATCGGCCTTATCTATTTTGTTACTCAAACGTCTGGCGGATGTTCCAGATGTACAATCATTCTGCCAGGCCTTAGTCAGGATCAGGCCTGTGTTCAAACCAGTTACTCCTCCATGGAGTCTTAATTTAGTTCTCAAAGGGCTCCGTTTGAGCCTATGCATTCCTTAGATATTAAAATGTTATCTTGGAAAGTTCTATTTCTTGTTGCTATTTCTTCTGTTCGGAGAGTGTCAGAGCTCTTAGCATTACAGTGTGAGTCTCCTTATCTTATTTTCCATTCAGATAAGGTAGTTTTACGTTCTAAATTAGGATTTCTTCCTAAGGTTGTTTTTGATTGGAACATTAATCAGGAGATTGTTGTTCCTTTCTTGTGTCCTAATCCTTCTTCTCAGAAGGTAAGACACAATTTGGACGTGATCCGTGCATTAAAGTTTTACCTGCAGGCTACTAAGGACTTTCATCAGTCTTCTTCTTTGTTTGTGTTTTTCTCAGGAAAACGCAAGGGACAGAAAGCTACGGCCGCTTCTTTCTTTTTGGCTGAAGAGTATTATACGTTTTGCATATGAAACTACTGGACAACAGCTTCCCGAGAGAGTTACAGCTCATTCCACTAGGGCTGTTGCTTCCTCATGGGTGTTCAAAAATGAAGCTTCTGTGGAACAGATTTGCAAGGCTGCAACTTGGTTCTCTCTTCACACTTTTTCAAAGTTCTATAAATTTGATACTTTTGCTTCAGCTGTTTTTGGGAGAAAGGTTCTTCAAGCAGTGGTGCCTTCCGTTTAGGTTCCCTGTCTTGTCCCTCCTGTATCATCTGTGTACTCTAGCTTGGGTATTGTATCCCATTAGTAATTAAGATGATCCGTGGACTCATTGTGTCTTAAAAAAGAAAATGTATGCTTACCTGATAAATTTATTTCTTTTTTGACACAAGTCCACGGCCTGCCCTGTTCTTGTAGACAGGTTGTGGGTTATGTAAACTTCAGACACCTCTGCACCTTGGCTTTTCCTTTCTCTTCCTAACTTTGGTCGAATTACTGGAATGGGAGGGAAGGGAGGAGCTATTTAACAGCTCTGCTGTGGTGCTCTTTGCCGCCTCCTGCTGACCAGGAGGTGAATATCCAATTAGTAATTAAGATGATCTGTGGACTCATGTCAAAAAAATAAATTTATCAGGTAAGCATAAATTTTCTTTTTTGAGGCGGAGACTGCTCCACCTCCAAATAAGCTTTGTGAATCAGAAGTTTCAACCAAGATGACAAAGAAATGGCAGAGGCTTTCTGAACTTTTCTGGAACCAGAAAAAAAACAACCAAATAGACTAGAAGTCTTTCTGAAATCTTTAGTAGCCTCAACATATTTCAAAGCTCTTACCACATCCAAAGAATGTAAAGACCTTTCAAGAGTATTCATATCCAAACCATCCTGAATTCTAGGAATTCTAAAAGAGTGCAAAGAATAATCATGAGAACACCATGAAATATAGGTTTTCCAAACCTTGTGATATATTTTCCTTGAAACATTATAGTGTTAATCACAGAGTCAGAGAAACCTCTATGACTAAGCACTAAGCATTCAATTTCCATGTCTTCACAAATTTAGAGATTTGAGATCCGGATGGGAAAACGGCTTTGAGACAGAAGGTCTGGTCATAAAGGAAGTGACCAAGGTTGGCAACTGGACATTCAGACAAGGTCCGCATACAAGAACCTGTAAGGCCATGCTGGTGCTATCAGAAACGCAAAAGATTGATCTATTATGATCTTGAGATCACTCCCAGAGGTGGAAAATCGTAAGCAGGTTGGTAAAACCATGGAACTGCTAGAGCATCCATCAATTCCGCCTGAGAATCCCTGGACCTGGAGAGGTATCTTGGAAGTTTCTTGTTTAGACGAGAGGCCATCAGATCTATGTCTGGAAGACCCCACATCTGCACAATCTGATAGACGGCTGAGATAATCCACTTTCCAATTGTTTACACCTGGTATATGAATCACAGTGATTAGACAAGAGTTGGATTCCGCCCAAGAAAGTATTAGAGACACTTCTTTCATTGCTAGGGGACTGCAAGTCCCCCCTTGATGATTGACATATGCCACTGTTGTAACATTGTCTGTTTGAAACCAAATATACGGTTCTCTCTTTAATAGAGGCCAAGCATGAAGAGCTCTGAAAATAGCACAGAGTTCTAATATTGATTGGTAACCTCGCCTCTCCAGGATTCCAAACTCCTTGTTGCATCTGTTGTGATCACAGTCCAGGTAGGATAAACAAAGGCGGCCTCCTAGAACAATAAGGTTATTGTTGGGATTTAAGTATATCAATTGTGATATCCGAGTATAATCCCTGCACGATTGGTACAACATGCAAAGCTGTAGAGGTCTCATATGAAAACAAGCAAAAGGGATTGCGTCCGATGCTGCAAACATGAGACCTAAAACTTCCATGCACATAGCCACTGAAGGAAATAACATACTGAATGTTTAGACAAGCTGAAGCAAATCTCAATTGTCTCTTTTTTGCTAGGGATAGAGTCATGGACACTGAAATCTCGAAACCTAAAAAGGTGACCTTTGTCTAGAAACTCTTTTGAAAATTGATCCTCCAAACATGTCTTTGAAGAAACAACAGAAATTGTTTTGTGTGAGATTCTGCTAAATGGAAAGATTGAGCTAGTACCAAGATATCGTCCAAATAAGGAAACCGCAATACCCTGCTCTCTGATTACAGTTAGAAGGGCACTTAGAACTATTAAGAATATTCTTGGTGCTGTTGCAAGGCCAAACGGAAGAGCGACAAATTGGTATTGCATGTTTAGAAAAGAGAATCTCAGAAAACAATAGCGATCTGGATGAATCGGATTGTGAAGGTAATTATCCTGTAAGTCTATTGTGGACATGAAGTGACCTTGCTGAAAAAAAGGCAGAATAGTCCTTTAAGTCACCATCTTGAAAGTTGGGACTCTAACAAAATGATTTAAAGTTTTCAGATACAAAATTGGTCTGAAAGAATTTTCCTTATTTGGTACAATGAATAGATTTGAACCCCAATCCTTGTTCCTGCTGTGGAACTGGGATAATTACCCCTGAAAGTTCTAGATCTGAAACACATTTCAGAAAGGCTTGAGCTTTTACTATTTTTTTTTTTTGGTAGATGGGTAAGAAAGAATCTTCCCAAAGGAGGTCTTATTCTGAATCCTATTCAATACCCCTGAGAAACTATATATAGTAATTCTACCGAAGGAAAAAGGAATAACACAAAGGTGTAGAGGTGCCTGAGGTTTAGAAAAAAATAACTGTCTTAAATATAAGAGTGGGGTAGTGGACTCACCATATCCGGAAAGAAAACAAAATGTATGCTTGATAAATTTCTTTCTTGACACGGTGAGTCCAAGGATCATCATCAATTACTGTTGGGAATATCACTCCTGGCCAGCAGGAGTAGGCAAAGAGCACCACAGCAGAGCTGTTAAGTATCACTTCCCTTCCCACACACCCTAGTCATTCGACCGAAATAAAAGGAGAGAAAGGAAATAACACAAGGTGCAGAGGTGCCTGAGGTTTATATCAAAAACCCTTTCTGAAAAAAGGGAGGGTCCTTTGGACTCACCTTGTCAAAAAAAGAAATACATTTATCAGGTAAGCATAAATTTTGTTTTCTTTCTAATGACACGGCGAGTCCACGGATCATCATCAATTACTGTTGGGAATCAATACCCAAGCTAGAGGATATAGATGATACAAGAGGGACAAGACAGGTATCTAAACAGAAGGCATAACTGCTTGAAAAACCTTTCTCCCAAAAGAAGCCCGAACCGAGGCAATATCAAATTAATAAAAGTTAAAAAAAAAAACTCTTCCACAGAGGTCTCATTTTTGAAGTCCCGAAAAATACACCGCCCCAGTGGAGATGCTGAAATACTCTCAGGAGGCTGCTGTCCAGCAGGCTTATAAGCTCTACGATTAACACTTTGCAACCACAGAAGAAAGTGGAAGGAATTTTCCAGCAATTATGTTTAGTAAAACAAAACAATGCAGAAGACTGACAAAAGTCCTAATATTGTTGATAAAATTATTAGGCCCGCACAACATCTAGGCTGTGTAACAGCCGATCTTCATAAAGAGAAGGATAGGACAGAGAATGGGAACAACAATCTGTCCAAAAGAACCCTAGAATAAAACCAAACTTGGTACAGAGAACTACCTTATCTAACAGTAAATACGAGATAAGGTGAATCACACTGCCACGCTGAGAATCTGGAACTCTCTTACCAGAAGAAAGCAGAAAGAAACAAATCTTTCCAAGAGATCTATGAATCACATAGCCCCATGTAGAAAAAAAACCTTAAGAACAACGATAAGGCTTCAAGGAGGAGCAACTGACTTAAACACAGGCCTGATACTGACCAGGACCTAATAAGGATTGTACATCCGGCCCATCCGCCAGATGCTAGGGTAAAAAGAGTACATAGCCACAGCTGGATTTGAACTCTTGACCTTTAGCTTATAAAGCATCAAAGTTCACCATTAAGCCATCGTAGGACACCATCCACCTAATGAAATTAGCCGGGAATATGACCCTTGATGGTACTAAGAGATAACTCCTTAAAATGTGCTTCACAGATTACTTGGCACAAAAGTATGAAAGTATTGGGTTCTTGCAAGCACGGTCAATCACCCGCAAGGTTTTCAAGGCGCTGCTCATTTTATGGACTTCAGAAGGGTGAAATGTTGAGTGAAACTCGCAGAGGATGAACCTGCAACCCTTGGGTTGCTACAGAGCTCAGCCACAGTGCCTTAGCAAGCTGACCTAACTGTCCGGCTATATTAAGATACAAACATTCAATCTCCAAGTTATTGGATGACCTTTCGAAACATCTCCACTAGATCCGCCTATAGATCTTGCGATGCCACGCAGGAGCAACTAGAAAAACCAATACTCTCTCCCTCTTGAGCTGAACGAAAACTCATGGAAGGAGAATAACCCTAGAAAAAGGGTAAGTCCACCTGAAGTTCCAAAGAAATGCCAGAATATCTATCAGAAAGACATGAAGATCTCTTGACCTCGACCAAATTAGGGAACTTGGTGTTTTGACAAAACGCCATCAGAACCAATTCTGGTAAGCCCCAATTGGTTGTGAACCTGAAGGACATGGAAAGAGGTCCCACTCCCCAAGATGGGAAGTCCGACAGAACAGAAACACTGCTTCCCGCATGTCCAATCCAAAAAAAGTGGATGGCCGGTAGACAGAAACTGTGAGCACCTGCCCACAGAAAAAATCTGAAACACTTCCTACATGACTAAGGAACTCAGAAAGTAAAGGATATAAGCTATGTCTCAAGGCACTGCTCAGATTAGAACCCGCTAAACTGGGCTTGGACACTGAGGCCAAAAATTTAGATCATTGTAACTCTAATAATTCCCAAATGCTGAAAAGGGAGAGCAGTCCATGGGGAAGGCGTAATGCTGAAACATGTAAGACTGGTGTTGCACTAGCCTCAGGACACTTAGATGTCTATTTTTATTATTTTCCAATAAAAGTTATATTTTAACTTTTACACTGGCTGACTCGCTTACTAGTTTTTTCTTCATATCTGACAAGTGGATTGGGAATCCTCCCTGCGGTTTGCAGCACAGTGTTTTCTTTGATACTAGTAGGAGAGCAGGCGGTGCAAATTTCAGTGTGAGACACTGACTGAATAGTGTGCAGCAGTTTGGAGCTCAGAAGTGCCTACGTACCCTATCAAACAGGAGACCAGCGGCTATCAAGTTGTGACCTGGATGCCGAGGAGTGACTAGTAAGTCTTTTATACCGGCAGGTCTATGAATAGTTGTGAGCTGACTCTGTGGCATTTTTGGATTAGATATATGGAGTGTCAGTGCGCTTTTTAAAGGGATATTGCTTTGTTGAAGATATATGAGACCTATGAAACTTTAAAAAAAATTGCAATTAAGTACCATATCAGAGTAACGACAAATTCTTTCCATTTGTTCAATACAAACTCTTTTCCCTTGTTATTCACATAATGCAAGATGATAAATAAAGGAGACAGTGTTTCATCGCTTTCATTTACACATTTTAAACCCAAATGTTCAATCAGCAGTGCCATAGCTTACCAAGCTATAAATAGATACTCAGCTCAAAAGTCAAAGAGTCAATACAAGCTCCGTTGTATAATTACCGAGAACCAGATTATGGAGCCAAGAACATAAATTTGGTTGACACTGTCTCACAACACTACAAATTGCTTGGAAAAGAAAACGCCACTCCGCTCACGGTCGGAGGACGAGACAGAGCTATCGAAAACAGCAATCCAATATGGTGCTTCTCCTACCCGAAAGGAAGGAGGCGGGATCACTGAAATGGCATGGAGATAAAGCGTGCAAACATCGCGCTTCATCCTGCCGCACAAAGCAATATTACAGCCTTAAATGACGTAAAGATTAAAACACTCTGAACTAGGTACAGATAGAAGTAAAATAAATAACATGCATCACACCACGTCCTAAACGAGCGGAATAGGATACCTCAACTTAGTGACATTGCTTCTCATAAGGCAATGTGTTTCCAGCTATGCAGTTCCTTAGAAATGGCGCCCTATGCGCTCTCTTATTTATTACAGGAAGCCCAAATACAGATAAAAATCAAACAAAAATCAAATTAGATTTAAGCCCCAAGGAGGTTAACCCCTTCCTTACTACAAAGGAGATTAACCCCTAGTCTCCAAGTCTCATGTTAATGTGCCTGCATACTGCCTAAGTATACCTCAGGATTTGTCCCACTAACAGCAGAGGGCCCTTTAACCCCTTCAGTGCCAGCCTTCTCGCCCCAGAAGAACAAAAGGCACTTACCTGCATTCTAGCCGTCCGGCAGTCAGACGACTCACAAAGTATGAGAGGATGCCGCTCCTCACAGAGACCTGTGTAAAAAGAAAGAGTAAGCTTACTCAGGCTTTCTATACCAGGGCAGCAACATGTTAGGAAAATACAGCAAAGCCCACTTTACAAGCTCCTAACTGCTTTAAAGCCACCACAGCCCTGCTGAAGAGACTAACGTGGAGTACAGCTAGACCCAAATTGTGATGGGAGCAATCTTGCCCATACTTAAATATAAAACAATCTTGATAGAAGAATCTTAATCAGGACACCTCATTACGTCACCTCTTCCTTGTACTAGAGGCAAAGAGAACGACTGGGGTGTGTGGGAAGGGAAGTGATACTTAACAGCTCTGCTGTGGTGCTCTTTGCCGCCTCCTGCTGGCCAGGAGTGATATTCCCAACAGTAATTGATGATGATCCGTGGACTCACCGTGTCATTAGAAAGAAAGAAATGTCTTCAGGTAAGCATAGATTATGTTTTCTTTCCTAAGATAGACATCATCAATTACTAGTGTGAACCAATACCCAAGCTAGAGGACACCAATGACTAGGGAGGGTAAGAGACAGGTGGACCTAAACAGAAGGCACCACCGCTTGAAGAATCTTCCTCCCAAAAGAGGCCTCAGCTGAGGAAAAAGTATCAAATTTATCAAATTTTCAAAAAGTGTGCAGAGAGGACCAAGTTACAGACTTGCAAAGCTGTTCCACAGAAGTTTCATTTTTGAAAGCCCAAGAAGACGAGACAGCCCTAGTGGAATGAGCTGTAACTCTCTCAGGAGGCTGCTGTCCAGCAGTCTTATAAGCAAAACGAATCATACTTCTCAACCAAAAGGAAAGAGAAGTAGCAGTAGCCTTCTCACCCTTACGCACGCACTACATCCAAGTTGTGCAACAGATGCTCCTTATGAGGAGGAGGATTGGGACAGAGAGAAGGAACAACAATTTCCTGATGAATATTTCTAACTGAAGCCACTTTAGGAAGAAAACCCAACCTAGTACGTAGGACTACCATATCCGCATGAAAGATAAGGTAAGGAGAATCACAGTGCAAAGCCGAGAGTTCCAAACCTCTCCTCCCAGAAGAAATAGCAACAAGAAACAAAACCTTCCAAGATAACAATTTATTATCTATGGAATGCATTGGCTCAAACGGAGCCTGTTGCAAAACCTTAAGAACAAGGTTAAGACTCCAAGTAGGAGTAACCGACAAACACAGGCCTGATTCTGACCACGGCCTGACAAAAAGATTGAACATCTGGCACAACGGCCAAACGCTTATGCAACAGAACAGATAAAGCAGAAATCTGACCATTCAGAGTACTGACTGACAAACCCTACTCCAGACCTTCCTGGAGAAAAGACAACATTCTAGGAATCCTAACCCTACTCCAAGAGTAGTCCTTAGATTCACACCAATAAAGGTATTTACGCCATACCTTATGGTAAATTTTCTGAGTAACAGGCTTACAAGCCTGGATCATGGTCCCAATGACCGACTCAGAAAAACCATGCTTAGACAAAACTAAGCGTTCAATCTCCAAGCAGTCAGTTTCAGAGAAACAAGATTAGGATGGAAGAAAGGACCCTGAGTTAGAAGATTCTTCAAAGGAGGCAGAGATGACATGTTCACTAGGTCTACATACCAGATCCTGCGTGGCCATGCAGAAGCTATAAGATACTGATATGAACAAAGACTTGTAGAAGGAGAGCAAACGGAGGAAACAGATAAACTAGACCGAACCCCCAAGGCACCGCCAGAGCATCTTTCAAAGCTGCCTGTCGATCTCTTGAACCGTACCTTGGAAGCTTGGAGATGCCATCAGATCCAACTCCGGCACCCCCCATTTAAGGGTTAACCTGGAGAACCCACTCCCCAGGACGAAATGTCTGTCTGCTCAGAAAATCCGCTTCTCAATTGTCCACTCCTGGAATGTGGATTGCAGATATACAACAATCGTGAACTTCCGCCCACTGAATAATTCCGCCCACTGAATAGTTCCTCATGGCTAAGGAACTCTGAGTTCCTCCCTGGTGGTTGATGTAAGCCACAGAGGTGATATTGTCCGACTGAAATCTGATAAAAGTATTTGGTTTCTATTAAAGCTTGAATTTATTCCAATTCGGAGATGGTCTCCAATTAAAGCCAGAGGCCTTAGGGGGAAGGAGTGGTTTTCTGTTCTCTATTCTGACAAAAGGAACGAAAATGATTGGGAGCTTTACATTTACCCTTAGATTTCTGGTCTTGGAGTAGAAAAACTCCCTTACCCCCAGTAACAATGGAGATAAAAGAATTCAATTGTGAACCAAAAAGTTTTTTACATTGAAAAGAGAGATAATCTAGTTTTAGACACCATGTCAGCATTCCAAGATTTAAGCAATAAAGCTCTTCTACTTAAAATGGCTAAAGACATGGATTTGACATTGATCTTCAGAACATCAAATCTAGCATCACAAATAAAATGATTTGTATGTTTGTCAGGGTGCCAGGAATCAGACTGAGACGAGAAGTGCAAAAATAATCACACCTTTATTAATAGCAAAAAATTATAAAATGTCCACAAGTCAAATAAGCCAGGAATCAAAACCAGAGCTGGTAGTCAGACGAGCAGAGTCAGGAGCCAAAGCGAATAGTCAGACGAGCCGGAATCAGGAACAAGGAGAACAGCAGAGTCAGGAACAAGCCAGGGATCTGGAACCAGGAAGGACGTCAGGCAGCCAGGTAATACACAGGAACTCTCACAAACAGGTCTCAGACAGCGCACAGGCAAAGCATACTGAACAGAGGCCCTTTAAATAATAAATGATGACATCACAATTCTGAGACTGCATCCTGTCTCACATGGATGATGCACAACAGTCTGGCCATAAAAGGAAGTGCAGGAAGTGAGCAGCATCCCCCACAATGCACCAAGTCAGGAAGAGAGGTGAGTAAAATTGCTGCCAGCAGCACATGGCAAACACAACAGGGAAAAACCCTGACAATGTTGAAGTAAAACAATAACGTTAGATAATTCAGAATCTGAAGACAACTGCTGTGCTAAACTGTCCAACCAAAAAGTAGAAGCAGCAGCAACATCAGTCATTATTATAGGAGATAAAGGGAAAGAGAATCTATTATAGCCCCATAAACAAAATTAAATTAATTACCGGGAAATAAATCCTGGTAATGCAAATAGGGTATAAAGACCCTTCTGTACTTATATTTGAGTAATGGGGAGTGCTCGTTGTCCCAATATAAGATTAATTTAACAGAAAAGAAAAAGTGGACAGTGTTAGAGCACTCAGACGAAAAAGTATACTATTACAGCAATATGAGGCAGGAAAGACTGCCAAGAAGGAATTACAAATTTAAACAACGTTTATTTAGATAGTATAATGATAAAAAACAGTGTGGATGTAAGTAAAACTTAAATTAAAAACAGAACACAAAAAGAGGAGTACCAGCAAACCCAGGCACATACCGATTATATGCTTATAAAATAATAGCATGGTATGTACTCAGCTCAGTGCACACCAGAAAAAGTGGGCTCACAGACTTCACTGGGAATTTACTATAAACAAGAGGGTTAACCTCACCACAATGGTCCTAAGTGCAATACTGGAGTGGTGAGTACCGGTCTGAGGATATACCAAAAAGAGGCTAATAATCACTAATACAAGGAGCATATGAAACGGGTTGCTGGTCTCAAAAAGTGCATCAGTCATAGGTCTAAGAATATAGCCAATATGTAAATATGCCCTTCTTAGATAATTTTCAAGTCTTCCATAGGAATAGTAGTACGTTTGGCAAGAGTAGAAATTGCCCCATCAACTTTAGGAACTGTTTCCCAAACTTTCTAAATTGGCTACAGGTAAAGGATACAATTTCTTAAACCTAGAAGAAGGGTTAAAAGAGGTAAGACTATTATTTAGCAATCACATTAGAGATAGCATCAGAAATAGGAAATACTTCAGGAGTAATAAGAGTAGTCTTAAATACAGAATTAAGACGATTACTAGCTTTATCATCAGGAAGTTAAGACTCCTCAATACCCAAGTAATATATTCTATCTTAAATAAAAAAGAAGATCTGTCTCTGACGTGGCATCCTCTGAAACAGAGAAAACCCCATTAGTAGAGGATACATCAGTATGCTGAAGGTCAGAACTTAATTCACCAGATTTAGGAAAATGTTGCAAAACCCTTTACGTTTATTTGAAGGCAAAATAGCAGCCATTGCCTTCTCTATAGCTGCAGCAATAAAATCTTACATTTCTGCAGTAATGCTATGTACATTAGACTGAGATGAAATAACAGTGGGTGTATTTGTACTCAGATATATTATCAGCATTTAACAATTTGTTAAAACAAGAGCCACATAATTGAGCTGAAGAATTTAGATCAGCTTTAATACAACAAACACGCTTTGGTAGATACATGTTCATGCAGCTCAAATCCTATGGTAACTTTAGAGGCAGGTTCACTTTGAGACATAATTGCAAAAAAACTAAATTTGAAAAAAAAAATCAAAAAAATAATTCTGCAAATTTATATCCATGCTCCTATATATGATATATAGAACAGGCTTGAGGGAATGGGAAACAGAGCGTGAATTTATAAAAAAAGAAAACCGATTCATAAAATGCTGCATGAAAGCTCTCTAAGTGTTTTATGAGAACACTGAATGAGCTGGGGGCGTATCGTATAAAGGCAATTTTGACGTGAAAATTTTGGCGCCAAAAAACAAAATGTATGCTTATCTGATAAATTTCTTTCTATCCGGGCATGGAGAGTCTATGAAACATTCTAGTGGGATATTCACTCCTGGCCAGCAGGAGGAGGCAAAGAGCACCCCAGT
The DNA here is from genome assembly GCF_027579735.1 of Bombina bombina. Classification (NCBI taxonomy): domain Eukaryota; kingdom Metazoa; phylum Chordata; class Amphibia; order Anura; family Bombinatoridae; genus Bombina; species Bombina bombina. The sequence goes on along the minus strand of NC_069502.1, from coordinate 782,472,915 downwards.
AGAGCTGTTAAAGGGACAGTCTACTCAAAATTAAACTTTCATTATTCAGATAGGACATGCAATTTTAATAAATTTTTCAATTTACTTTCATCATTAAATTTGCTTTTTAATCTTGGTATTCTTAGTTGAAACTAAACCTAGGCAGACTCATATGCTAATTTCTAAGCCCTTGAAGGCTGCCTCTAATCACATGCTTTTTAAATTCTCTTTCAACACAAAGACTGAAAGTACACGTGGGCCATATAGATAACACTGGGCACAGGGAGTTGTTTAAGATTTAGCACAACACAATGCTAAATGCAAGACAATAGATAATAAACAGTCACAGTCATGTGATCAGGGGGCTGGAAGAAGGTTCTTGGATACAAGGTAATCACAGAGGTAAAACGTATAATTAATAGAACTGTGTTGGTTATGCAAAACGGAGGAATGGGTAATAAAGGGATGATCTATCTATCTATTGTAGACTGTCCCTTTAAGTATTACTACCCTTACCTATAACCCCCAGTCATTCGGCTGAAGGGAAACGAAAAAAGAAGATAACACAAGGGTATAGAGGTGCCTGAGGACTATACAAAAAATGTCCGTCTTAAATAGAATAAGGGCGGGTCGTGGACTCTCCATGCCCGGAAAGAAATTTATCAGGTAAGCATAAATTTTGGTTTCTTTCCTATGGCATGGAGAGTCCACAAAACATTCTAAATACTAGTGGGAACCAATACCCAAGCAAGAGGACACAGAATGAATAGGGAGGGAGAACAAGACAGACAGACCTAAACTGAAGGCACCACCGCTTAAAGAACTTTTCTCCCAAAAGAAGCCTCAGCTGATGTAAAACTATCAAATTTGTAGAATTTGCAAAAAGTATGTATGGAGGACGAAGTGGCCGAATTACAGATTTGCTCCCAGAAGCTTCATTTTTGAAAGCCCATTCAGATGAAACAGCTCTAGTGGATTGAGCCATAATTCTCTCTGGAGGCTACTGTCCAGCTGTCTCATAAGCTAAACGGATAACACTTCTCAACCAGAGATAAAGAGTGGTAGAAGTGGCCTTCTGACCCCTACACTTACCAGAGAAAACAACAAACAATGTAGATGTCTGCTTTAGTTGCTTGAAGATAAAATTTAAGAGCACGCACAACATCCAAGTTATGCTAAAGACGTTCCTTCTGGGAAGAAGGGTTAGGACAAAAAGCAGGGAGAAACAATTTCCTGATTAATATTGCGATCCAACACTACCTTAGGGAGAAACCCCAGCTTAGTACGAAGGACCGCCTTATAAGTATGACAAATAAGGTAAGGGGAATCACACTGCAGAGTCAAAAGTTGGGAAACTCTGCGAGCAGAAGAAATAGCAAGAAGAAACAAAACTTTCCAAGATAGTAATTTAATATTAACAGAATGCATCAGCTCAAACGGAGCCTTCTGCAAAACTTTAAGAACAAGGTTAAGGCTCCAAGGAGGAGCAACAGATTTAAACACAGGCCTGATTCTGACCAAGGCCTGAGCAAAAGACTGAACATCTGGCAGAACTGCCAGACGTTTATGCAGATTAGACAGTGCAGTAATCTGACCCTTCAAAGTACTGACTGACAAACCCTTCTCCAGGACCTCTTGAAGAAAAGCCAAAATTCAAGAAACCCTTACCTTGTTCCAAGAAAAACCCTTTGAATCACACCAATGAAGGTATTTACGCCATACCTTATGGTAAATTCTGAAAGTAACCGGTTTATGAGCCTGAAGCATAGTATCTATGACTTTCACAGAGAAGCCACGTCTAGCCAAACTTAGATGTTCAATGTCCAAGTAGTCAGCTTTAGAAAAACTAGATTTGGATGAAAGGGACCCTGAAGTAGAAGGTCCTTCCTGAAAGGTATCCTCCACGGCTGAAGAGATGACATAGAATGAAACAGGTATGCTAGATTGAAGCTCCAAGGAACCGCTAGAGCATCTTCCAGAATGGCTTGAGGATCTCTTGACCTTGAACCGTAAACCCCTGGTATGTGGATGGCAGAGAGTTAGCAATCATGAGATTCCAAAAAAAGAACAAGGGGATATGGGAACGCGCTGTACAAAACAGCATATGAGAGGTAAAGAACTATATAAGGAATGTGGATTACACAAGAGTATAATAAAAAAGTTTATATTTGTTTATAATTGTATTACAATAAGCGATGCCGGCATCTGTTACAAAGTAAAATAGTACAATTAAAATAGGATAAGAATCAACATAAAATATAAAACATCAGTGTGTAGTGCTGTAAGTAACTATAAAAATAATAATATGTTGCAAAGTAACACAATGTTAAAATTTAAACAGAGTCAATGTTACCGTCCTTTCACAATCAGGCCAGTGATTAGAGTGTCTAATCCAGCTGTTTATATGAATGCAGGTATGACTTGGAAAATTCCCTCTGCGTTGTTTTTAAAACAGCGAAAAACTTGCAAGAATCTTCTGGCTTGTATCCAATGGCTGTGAGTAAAATTTCAAAGACACATTCACAGCCGTATTTGCGGGATGTCCCGTGCTGTGGACCGGTTCCGGTCAGGAGGTCAAAGCGCAGGAGTAATGATAAGCAACGACAGACTTCGTTTCTTTGAAGTAAAAATGAATCAGACTGCTTTTAACAAATGTGGGTCATGGGTGGGAATTACGCATATAGAGTCAATTCATATATTAAAGAGGCTCAATGCACCGCACCTACCGCATATGTAAGTCAAACAGTTGTATTGCAAGTGAAGTTTGTAACAGTGTCCATATTATTCAGATTCCAGTGCTGGACAGAAGAAAGTAGATCATGGGTATGATGGTATTTCCAGGAAAAAACAACTCTGTGAATTAGAGTTGGTCTCAACCACCTTACCTACTACTTAATTTCACAAGTTATGAGCAAATTTCTACGCGTTTCAGCCTAGTCAGGCCTTTATCAAGATCTTGATAAAGGCCTGACTAGGCTGAAACGGTCAGAAACAGACGGTCAGAAACAGACTCCATGAGGGTGGTATGGGGGCCCGATGTCCACAGGTGGGGGTTGTGCTTACAGCCCAACACCGTGCAGGACGTTTGGCATTTGCAAGAGAACACCAAGCATGGCAAATTCACCACTGGCGCCCTGAGCACATGTGACAGACGTGACAGAGTCTGGAGACGCCGTGGAGAACGTTCTGCTGCCTGCAACATCCTCCAACATGACCGGTTTGGCAGTGGGTCAGTAATGGTGTGGGGTGGCATTTCTTTGGGGGGCCGCACAGCCCTCCATGTGCTCGCCAGAGGTAGCCTGACTGCCATTAGGTACCGAGATGAGATCCTCAGACCCCTTGTGTGATCATATGCTGGTGCGGTTGGCCCTGGGTTCCTCCTAATGCAAGACAATGTTAGACCTCATGTGGCTGGAGTGTGTCAGCAGTTCCTGCAAGACGAATGCATTGATGGTATGGACTGGCCCGTCCGTTCCCGAAACCTGAATCCAATCGAGCACATCTGGGACATCATGTCTCGCTCCATCCACCAACATCACGTTGCACCACAGACTGTCTAGGAGTTGGTAGATGCTTTAGTCCAGGTCTGGGAGGAGATCCCTCAGGAGACCATCCGCCACCTCATCAGGAGCATGCACAGGCATTGTAGGGAGGTCATACATGTGGAGGCCACACACACTACTGAGCCTCATTTTGACTTGTTTTAAGGACATTACATCAAAGTTGGATCAGCCTGTAGTGTGTTTTTCCAATTTAATTTTGAGTGTAACTCCAAATCCAGAACTCAATGGATTGAAACATTTGATTTCCATTTTTTAAATTTTTGTGCGATTGTGTTGTCAGCACTTTCAACTATGTAAAGAACAAAGTATTTCATTAGAATATTTAATTCATTCAGATCTAGGATGTGTTATTTTAGTGTTCCCTTTATTTTTTGGAGCAGTATATATATATATATATATATATATATATATATATATATATATATATATATATATATAATTTAGAGAAAATAACTCATTGTGTAAACCATTTACAAATCTAAACAAGTCAGAAGACTTGCTTTAAACCCAGAAACTCTCTGACTACACTGTTTCCAATGCAGCAAAGGAATCTGGGTAAGATATGCAAATGAGGTTCACAATGACTCACCTTTTTACTTTTAGCCTGCTTTTTAAGACAGACTTCCCTTTATGCCATAGCACTGCTGCATTACACAGCTTTGATGCTTAGCTAGGGTTAGTACAGTGATTTAGACCAATCCCAGGACAGCTGTTTCGTGGTTATTGCCACTCATCAGCTGGGAGTAGGTTAAATCACTGCTTGGTAAAGTTCATTTCTGGGGGAAATTCAACAATTAAAATTATGGGGAGGCGAAAAGTGAGTTTAAAATCCTCCACTAAATACTAAATTTAGAGAAAAACATAATTTATGTAAGAACTTACCTGATAAATTCATTTCTTTCATATTAGCAAGAGTCCATGAGCTAGTGACGTATGGGATATACATTCCTACCAGGAGGGGCAAAGTTTCCCAAACCTCAAAATGCCTATAAATACACCCCTCACCACACCCACAATTCAGTTTAACGAATAGCCAAGAAGTGGGGTGATAAAAAAGTGCGAAAGCATATAAAATAAGGAATTGGAATAATTGTGCTTTATACAAAATCATAACCACCACAAAAAAAGGGCGGGCCTCATGGACTCTTGCTAATATGAAAGAAATGAATTTATCAGGTAAGTTCTTACATAAATTATGTTTTCTTTCATCTAATTAGCAAGAGTCCATGAGCTAGTGACGTATGGGATAATGACTACCCAAGATGTGGATCTTTCCACACAAGAGTCACTAGAGAGGGAGGGATAAAATAAAGACAGCCAATTCCTGCTGAAAATAATCCACACCCAAAATAAAGTTTAATGAAAAACATAAGCAGAAGATTCAAACTGAAACCGCTGCCTGAAGTACTTTTCTACCAAAAACTGCTTCAGAAGAAGAAAATACATAAAAATGGTAGAATTTAGTAAAAGTATGCAAAGAGGACCAAGTTGCTGCTTTGCAGATCTGGTCAACCGAAGCTTCATTCCTAAACGCCCAGGAAGTAGAAACTGACCTAGTAGAATGAGCTGTAATTCTCTGAGGCGGAGTTTTACCCGACTCAACATAGGCAAGATGAATTAAAGATTTCAACCAAGATGCCAAAGAAATGGCAGAAGCTTTCTGACCTTTTCTAGAACCGGAAAAGATAACAAATAGACTAGAAGTCTTACGAAAAGATTTCGTAGCTTCAACATAATATTTCAAAGCTCTAACAACATCCAAAGAATGCAACGATTTCTCCTTAGAATTCTTAGGATTAGGACATAATGAAGGAACCACAATTTCTCTACTAATGTTGTTGGAATTCACAACTTTAGGTAAAAATTCAAAAGAAGTTCGCAACACCGCCTTATCCTGATGAAAAATCAGAAAAGGAGACTCACAAGAAAGAGCAGATAATTCAGAAACTCTTCTGGCAGAAGAGATGGCCAAAAGGAACAAAACTTTCCAAGAAAGTAATTTAATGTCCAATGAATGCATAGGTTCAAACGGAGGAGCTTGAAGAGCTCCCAGAACCAAATTCAAACTCCAAGGAGGAGAAATTGACTTAATGACAGGTTTTATACGAACCAAAGCTTGTACAAAACAATGAATATCAGGAAGAATAGCAATCTTTCTGTGAAAAAGAACAGAAAGAGCAGAGATTTGTCCTTTCAAAGAACTTGCGGACAAACCCTTATCTAAACCATCCTGAAGGAACTGTAAAATTCTCGGTATTCTAAAAGAATGCCAGGAAAAATGATGAGAAAGACACCAAGAAATATAAGTCTTCCAGACTCTATAATATATCTCTCGAGATACAGATTTACGAGCCTGTAACATAGTGTTAATCACAGAGTCAGAGAAACCTCTTTGACCAAGAATCAAGCGTTCAATCTCCATACCTTTAAATTTAAGGATTTCAGATCCTGATGGAAAAAAGGACCTTGTGACAGAAGGTCTGGTCTTAACGGAAGAGTCCACGGTTGGCAAGAGGCCATCCGGACAAGATCCGCATACCAAAACCTGTGAGGCCATGCCGGAGCTACCAGCAGAACAAACGAGCATTCCTTCAGAATCTTGGAGATTACTCTTGGAAGAAGAACTAGAGGCGGAAAGATATAGGCAGGATGATACTTCCAAGGAAGTGATAATGCATCCACTGCCTCCGCCTGAGGATCCCGGGATCTGGAAAGATACCTGGGAAGTTTCTTGTTTAGATGGGACGCCATCAGATCTATTTCTGGAAGTTCCCACATTTGAACAATCTGAAGAAATACCTCTGGGTGAAGAGACCATTCGCCCGGATGCAACGTTTGGCGACTGAGATAATCCGCTTCCCAATTGTCTACACCTGGGATATGAACCGCAGAGATTAGACAGGAGCTGGATTCCGCCCAAACCAAAATTCGAGATACTTCTTTCATAGCCAGAGGACTGTGAGTCCCTCCTTGATGATTGATGTATGCCACAGTTGTGACATTGTCTGTCTGAAAACAAATGAACGATTCTCTCTTCAGAAGAGGCCAAAACTGAAGAGCTCTGAAAATTGCACGGAGTTCCAAAATATTGATCGGTAATCTCACCTCCTGAGATTCCCAAACTCCTTGTGCCGTCAGAGATCCCCACACAGCTCCCCAACCTGTGAGACTTGCATCTGTTGAAATTACAGTCCAGGTCGGAAGCACAAAAGAAGCCCCCTGAATTAAACGATGGTGATCTGTCCACCATGTTAGAGAGTGTCGAACAATCGGTTTTAAAGATATTAATTGAGATATCTTCGTGTAATCCTTGCACCATTGCTTCAGCATACAGAGCTGAAGAGGTCGCATGTGAAAACGAGCAAAGGGGATCGCGTCCGATGCAGCAGTCATAAGACCTAGAATTTCCATGCATAAGGCTACCGAAGGGAATTATTGTGACTGAAGGTTTCGACAAGCTGTAATCAACTTTAGACGTCTCTTGTCTGTTAAAGACAGAGTCATGGACACTGAATCCATCTGGAAACCCAGAAAGGTTACCCTTGTCTGAGGAATCAAAGAACTTTTTGGTAAATTGATCCTCCAACCATGATCTTGAAGAAACAACACAAGTCGATTCGTATGAGATTCTGCTAAATGTAAAGACTGAGCAAGTACCAAGATATCGTCCAAATAAGGAAATACCACAATACCCTGTTCTCTGATTACAGACAGCAGGGCACCGAGAACCTTTGTAAAAATTCTTGGAGCTGTAGCTAGGCCAAACGGCAGAGCCACAAACTGGTAATGCTTGTCCAGAAACGAGAATCTCAGGAACTGATAATGATCTGGATGAATCGGAATATGCAGATATGCATCCTGTAAATCTATTGTGGACATATAATTCCCTTGCTGAACAAAAGGTAAGATAGTCCTTACAGTAACCATCTTGAACGTTGGTATCCTTACATAACGATTCAATATTTTTAGATCCAGAACTGGTCTGAAAGAATTCTCCTTCTTTGGTACAATGAAGAGATTTGAATAAAACCCCATCCCCTGTTCCGGAACTGGAACTGGCATAATTACTCCAGTCAACTCTAGATCTGAAACACATTTCAGAAATGCTTGAGCTTTTACTGGATTTACTGGGAAAGAAAAAATCTCTTTGCAGGAGGTCTCAACTTGAAACCAATTCTGTACCCTTCTGAAACAATGCTCTGAATCCAAAGATTGTGAACAGAATTGATCCAAATTTCCTTGAAAAAACGTAACCTGCCCCCTACCAGCTGAGCTGGAATGAGGGCCGCACCTTCATGTGGACTTAGAAGCAGGCTTTGCCTTTCTAGCTGGCTTGGATTTATTCCAGACTGGAGATGGTCTCCAAACTGAAACTGCTCCTGAGGATGAAGGATCAGGCTTTTGTTCTTTGTTGAAACGAAAGGAACGAAAACGATTATTAGCCCTGTTTTTACCTTTAGATATTTTATCCTGTGGTAAAAAAGTTCCTTTCCCACCAGTAACAGTTGAAATAATGGAATCCAACTGAGAACCAAATAATTTGTTACCCTGGAAAGAAATGGAAAGTAAAGTTGATTTAGAAGCCATATCAGCATTCCAAGTTTTAAGCCATAAAGCTCTTCTAGCTAAAATAGCTAGAGACATAAACCTGACATCAACTCTGATAATATCAAAAAACAGAATTTATGTTTACCTGATAAATTACTTTCTCCAACGGTGTGTCCGGTCTACGGCGTCATCCTTACTTGTGGGATATTCTCTTCCCCAACAGGAAATGGCAAAGAGCCAGCAAAGCTGGTCACATGATCCCTCCTAGGCTCCGCCTACCCCAGTCATTCGACCGACGTTAAGGAGGAATATTTGCATAGGAGAAACCATATGATACCGTGGTGACTGTAGTTAAAGAAAATAAATTATCAGACCTGATTAAAAAACCAGGGCGGGCCGTGGACCGGACACACCGTTGGAGAAAGTAATTTATCAGGTAAACATAAATTCTGTTTTCTCCAACATAGGTGTGTCCGGTCCACGGCGTCATCCTTACTTGTGGGAACCAATACCAAAGCTTTAGGACACGGATGAAGGGAGGGAGCAAATCAGGTCACCTAAATGGAAGGCACCACGGCTTGCAAAACCTTTCTCCCAAAAATAGCCTCAGAAGAAGCAAAAGTATCAAACTTGTAAAATTTGGTAAAAGTGTGCAGTGAAGACCAAGTCGCTGCCCTACATATCTGATCAACAGAAGCCTCGTTCTTGAAGGCCCATGTGGAAGCCACAGCCCTAGTGGAAGGAGCTGTGATCCTATCAGGAGGCTGCCGTCCGGCAGTCTCGTAAGCCAATCTGATGATGCTTTTAATCCAAAAAGAGAGAGAGGTAGAAGTTGCTTTTTGACCTCTCCTTTTACCAGGATAAACAACAAACAAGGAAGATGTTTGTCTAAAATCCTTTGTAGCATCTAAATAGAATTTTAGAGCGCGAACAACATCCAAATTGTGCAACAAACGTTCCTTCTTCGAAACTGGTTTCGGACACAGAGAAGGCACGACTATCTCCTGGTTAATGTTTTTGTTAGAAACAACTTTTGGAAGAAAACCAGGTTAGTACGTAAAACCACCTTATCTGCATGGAACACCAGATAAGGAGGAGAACACTGCAGAGCAGATAATTCTGAAACTCTTCTAGCAGAAGAAATTGCAACCAAAAACAAAACTTTCCAAGATAATAACTTAATATCAACGGAATGTAAGGGTTCAAACGGAACCCCCTGAAGAACTGAAAGAACTAAGTTGAGACTCCAAGGAGGAGTCAAAGGTTTGTAAACAGGCTTGATTCTAACCAGAGCCTGAACAAAGGCTTGAACATCTGGCACAGCTGCCAGCTTTTTTGTGAAGTAACACAGACAAGGCAGAAATCTGTCCCATCAAGGAACTTGCAGATAATCCTTTTTCCAATCCTTCTCGAAGGAAGGATAGACTCTTAGGAATCTTAACCTTGTCCCAAGGGAATCCTTTAGATTCACACCAACAGATATATTGTTTCCAAATTTTGTGGTAAATTTTTCTAGTTACAGGCTTTCTGGCCTGAACAAGAGTATCAATAACAGAATCTGAGAACCCTCGCTTTGATAAGATCAAGCGTTCAATCTCCAAGCAGTCAGCTGGAGTGGGACCAGATTCGGATGTTCGAACGGACCTTGAACAAGAAGGTCTCGTCTCAAAGGTAGCTTCCATGGTGGAGCCGATGACATATTCACCAGATCAGCATACCAAGTCCTGCGTGGCCACGCAGGAGCTATCAAGATCACCGACGCCCTCTCCTGATTGATCCTGGCTACCAGCCTGGGGATGAGAGGAAACGGCGGGAATACATAGGCTAGTTTGAAGGTCCAAGGTGCTACTAGTGCATCTACTAGAGTCGCCTTGGGATCCCTGGATCTGGACCCGTAGCAAGGAACCTTGAAGTTCTGACAAGAGGCCATCAGATCCATGTCTGGAATGCCCCACAGTTGAGTGATTTGGGCAAAGATTTCCGGATGGAGTTCCCACTCCCCCGGATGCAATGTCTGACGACTCAGAAAATCCGCTTCCCAATTTTCCACTCCTGGGATGTGGATTGCAGACAGGTGGCAGGAGCGAGTCTCCGCCCATTGAATGATTCTGGTCACTTCTTCCATCGCCAGGGAACTCCTTGTTCCCCCCTGATGGTTGATGTACGCAACAGTCGTCATGTTGTCTGATTGAAACCGTATGAACTTGGCCCTCGCTAGCTGAGGCCAAGCCTTGAGAGCATTGAATATCGCTCTCAGTTCCAGAATATTCATCGGTAGAAGAGATTCTTCCCGAGACCAAAGACCCTGAGCTTTCAGGGATCCCCAGACCGCGCCCCAGCCCACCAGACTGGCGTCGGTCGTGACAATGACCCACTCTGGTCTGCGGGAGGTCACCCCTTGTGACAGGTTGTCCAGGGACAGCCACCAACGGAGTGAGTCTCTGGTCCTCTGATTTACTTGTATCTTCGGAGACAAGTCTGTATAGTCCCCATTCCACTGACTGAGCATACACAGTTGTAATGGTCTTAGATGAATGCGCGCAAAAGGAACTATGTCCATTGCCGCTACCATCAAACCTATCACTTCCATGCACTGCGCTATGGAAGGAAGAGGAACGGAATGAAGTATCCGACAAGAGTTTAGAAGTTTTGTTTTTCTGGTCTCTGTCAGAAAAATCCTCATTTCTAAGGAGTCTATTATTGTTCCCAAGAAGGGAACTCTTGTCGACGGAGATAGAGAATTCTTTTCCACGTTCACTTTCCATCCGTGAGATCTGAGAAAGGCCAGGACTATGTCCGTGTGAGCCTTTGCTTGAGGAAGGGACGACGCTTGAATCAGAATGTCGTCCAAGTAAGGTACTACAGCAATGCCCCTTGGTCTTAGCACCGCCAGAAGGGACCCTAGTACCTTTGAGAAAATCCTTGGAGCAGTGGCTAATCCGAAAGGAAGCGCCACGAACTGGTAATGCTTGTCCAGGAATGCGAACCTTAGGAACCGATGATGTTCCTTGTGGACAGGAATATGTAGATACGCATCCTTTAAATCCACCGTGGTCAAGAATTGACCTTCCTGGATGGAAGGATTGTTCGAATGGTTTCCATTTTGGACGATGGAACCTTGAGAAACTTGTTTAGGATCTTGAGATCTAAGATTGGTCTGAACGTTCCCTCTTTTTTGGGAACTACGAAACAGATTGGAGTAGAACCCCATCCCTCGTTCTCTTAATGGGACAGGATGAATCACTTCCAGAAGATAACCTTGGGAGACTATTTCTAGCGCCCAAGGATCCAGAACATCTCTTGCCCAAGCCTGAGTGAAGAGAGAGAGTCTGCCCCCCACCAAATCCGGTCCCGGATCGGGGGCCCGCATCTCATGCTGTCTTGGGAGCAGTGGCAGGTTTCTTGGCCTGCTTTCCTTTGTTCCAGCCTTGCATAGGTCTCCAGGCTGGATTGGCTTGAGAAGTATTACCCTCCTGCTTAGAGGACGTAGCACTTGTGGCTGGTCCGTTTCTGCGAAAGGGACGAAAATTAGGTTTATTTTTGGCCTTGAAAGACCTATCCTGAGGAAGGGCGTGGCCCTTGCCCCCAGTGATATCAGAGATAATCTCTTTCAAGTCAGGGCCAAACAGTGTTTTCCCCTTGAAAGGAATGTCAAGCAATTTGTTCTTGGAAGACGCATCCGCTGACCAAGATTTTAACCAAAGCGCTCTGCGCGCCACAATAGCAAACCCAGAATTTTTCGCCGCTAACCTAGCCAATTGCAAGGTGGCGTCTAGGGTGAAAGAATTAGCCAATTTAAGAGCACGAATTCTGTCCATAATCTCCTCATAAGAAGAAGAATTACTAATAATCGCCTTTTCTAGCTCATCGAACCAGAAACACGCGGCTGTAGTGACAGGGACAATGCATGCAATTGGTTGTAGAAGGTAACCTTGCTGAACAAACATCTTTTTTAGCAAACCTTCTAATTTTTTATCCATAGGATCTTGGAAAGCACAACTATCTTCTATGGGTATAGTGGCGCGCTTGTTTAGAGTAGAAACCGCCCCCTCGACCTTGGGGACTGTCTGCCATAAGTCCTTTCTGGGGTCGACTATAGGAAACAATTTGTTAAATATGGGGGGAGGTACGAAAGGTATACCGGGCCTGTCCCATTCTTTATTAACAATGTACGCCACCCGCTTGGATATAGGAAAAGCTTTGGGGGGCCCCGGGGCCTCTAGGAACTTGTCCATTTTACATAGTGTTTCTGGAATGACCAGATAATCACAATCATCCAAATTGGATAACACCTCCTTAAGCAGAGCGCGGAGATGTTCCAACTTAAATTTAAAAGTAATCACATCAGGTTCAGCTTGTTGAGAAATTTTTCCTGAATCTGAAATTTCTCCCTCAGACAAAACCTCCCTGGCCCCCTCAGACTGGTGTAGGGGCCCTTCAGAAACAATATCATCAGCGTCCTCATGCTCTTCAGTATTTTCTAAAACAGAGCAGTCGCGCTTTCGCTGATAAGTGGGCATATTGGCTAAAATGTTTTTGATAGAATTATCCATTACAGCCGTTAATTGTTGCATAGTAAGGAGTATTGGCGCGCTAGATGTACTAGGGGCCTCCTGTATGGGCAAGACTGGTGTAGACGAAGGAGGGGATGATGCAGTACCATGCTTACTCCCCTCACTTGAGGAATCATCTTGGGCATCATTTTTACTAAATTTTTTATGACATAAATCACATCTATTTAAATGAGAAGGAACCTTGGCTTCCCCACAGTCAGAACACAATCTATCTGGTAGTTCAGACATGTTAAACAGGCATAAACTTGATAACAAAGCACAAAAAACGTTTTAAAATAAAACCGTTACTGTCACTTTAAATTTTAAACTGAACACACTTTATTACTGCAATTGCGAAAAAGTATGAAGGAATTGTTCAAAATTCACCAAAATTTCACCACAGTGTCTTAAAGCCTTAAAAGTATTGCACACCAAATTTGGAAGCTTTAACCCTTAAAATAACGGAACCGGAGCCGTTTTTATATTTAACCCCTTTACAGTCCCTGGAATCTGCTTTGCTGAGACCCAACCAAGCCCAAAGGGGAATACGATACCAAATGATGCCTTCAGAAAGACTTTTCTATGTATCAGAGCTCCACACACATGCAGCTGCATGCCATGCTGTTCTCAAAAACAAGTGCGCCATACCGGCGCGAAAATGAGGCTCTGACTATGATTAGGGAAAACCCCTATAGAATAAAGTGTCTAAAACAGTGCCTGCCGATATTATTTTACAAAAAATACCCAGATTAAATGATTCCTCAAGGCTAAATATGTGCAAATATGATCGATTTAGCCCAGAAAATGTCTACAGTCTTAATAAACCCTTGTGAAGCCCTTATTTACTGTCTGAATAAAAATGGCTTACCGGATCCCATAGGGAAAATGACAGCTTCCAGCATTACATCGTCTTGTTAGAATGTGTCATACCTCAAGCAGCAAAAGACTGCTCACTGTTCCCCCAACTGAAGTTAATTCCTCTCAACAGTCCTGTGTGGAACAGCCATGGATTTTAGTAACGGTTGCTAAAATCATTTTCCTCATACAAACAGAAATCTTCATCTCTTTTCTGTTTCAGAGTAAATAGTACATACCAGCACTATTTTAAAATAACAAACTCTTGATTGAATAATAAAAACTACAGTTAAACACTAAAAAACTCTAAGCCATCTCCGTGGAGATGTTGCCTGTACAACGGCAAAGAGAATGACTGGGGTAGGCGGAGCCTAGGAGGGATCATGTGACCAGCTTTGCTGGCTCTTTGCCATTTCCTGTTGGGGAAGAGAATATCCCACAAGTAAGGATGACGCCGTGGACCGGACACACCTATGTTGGAGAAATGGCATCACAGATAAAATTATTAGCATGCTGAAGAAGAATAATAATATCATGAGAATCACGATGTGTTACTTGTTGCGCTAAAGTTTCCAACCAAAAAGTTGAAGCTGCAGCAACATCAGCCAAAGATATAGCAGGTCTAAGAAGATTACCTGAACACAGATAAGCTTTTCTTAGAAAGGACTCAATTTTCCTATCTAGAGGATCCTTAAACGAAGTACCATCTGACGTAGGAATAGTAGTACGTTTAGCAAGGGTAGAAATAGCCCCATCAACTTTAGGGATCTTGTCCCAAAATTCTAATCTGTCAGACGGCACAGGATATAATTGCTTAAACCGTTTAGAAGGAGTAAATGAATTACCCAAATTATCCCATTCTTTGGAAATTACTGCAGAAATAGCATTAGGAACAGGAAAAACTTCTGGAATAACCACAGGAGCTTTAAATACCTTATCTAAACGTTTAGAATTAGTATCAAGAGGACCAGAATCCTCTATTTCTAAAGCAATTAGTACTTCTTTAAGTAAAGAACGAATAAATTCCATTTTAAATAAATATGAAGATTTATCAGCATCAACCTCTGAGACAGAATCCTCTGAACCAGAGGAATCATCAGACTCAGAATGATGATGTTCATTTAAAAATTCATCTGTAGGGAGAGAAGTTTTAAAAGATTTTTTACGTTTACTACAAGGAGAAATAACAGACATAGCCTTCTTTATGGATTCAGAAACAAAATCTCTTATATTATCAGGAACATTCTGCACCTTAGATGTTGAAGGAACTGCAACAGGCAATGGTACTTTACTAAAGGAAATATTATCTGCTTTAACAAGTTTGTCATGACAATCAATACAAACAGCTGGAGGAATAGCTACCAAAAGTTTACAGCAGATACACTTAGCTTTGGTAGATTCAGCACTTGACAGCGATTTTCCTGTAGTATCTTCTGACTCAGATGCAACGTGAGACATCTTGCAATATGTAAGAGAAAAAACAACATATATATAAAGCAAAATTGATCAAATTCCTTAAATGACAGTTTCAGGAATGGGAAAAAATGCCAAAGAACAAGCTTCTAGCAACCAGAAGCAATAAAAAATGAAACTTAAATAATGTGGAGACAAAAGTGACGCCCATATATTTTCGCGCCAAATAAGACGCCCACATTATTTGGCGCCTAAATGCTTTTTGGCGCCAAAAATGACGCCACATCTGGAACGCCAACATTTTTGGCGCAAAATAACGTCAAAAAATGACGCAACTTCCGGCGACACGTATGACGCCGGAAACGGAAATAGAATTTTTGCGCCAAAAAGGTCCGCGCCAAGAATGACGCAATAAAATGAAGCATTTTCAGCCCCCGCGAGCCTAACAGCCCACAGGGAAAAAGTCAAATTTTAAGGTAAGAAAAATGTTAAATTAAAATGCATTATCCCAAATATGAAACTGACTGTCTGAAAATAAGGAAAGTTGAACATTCTGAGTCAAGGCAAATAAATGTTTGAATACATATATTTAGAACTTTATAAACAAAGTGCCCAACCATAGCTAGGAGTGTCACAGAAAATAAGACTTACTTACCCCAGGACACTCATCTACATATAGCAGATAGCCAAACCAGTACTGAAACGAGAATCAGCAGAGGTAATGGTATATATAAGAGTATATCGTCGATCTGAAAAGGGAGGTAAGAGATGAATCTCTACGACCGATAACAGAGAACCTATGAAATAGACCCCTTAGAAGGAGATCACTGCATTCAAATAGGCAATACTCTCCTCACATCCCTCTGACATTCACTGCACGCTGAGAGGAAAACCGGGCTCCAACTTGCTGCGGAGCGCATATCAACGTAGAATCTAGCACAAACTTACTTCACCACCTCCATCGGAGGCAAAGTTTGTAAAAACTGAATTGTGGGTGTGGTGAGGGGTGTATTTATAGGCATTTTGAGGTTTGGGAAACTTTGCCCCTCCTGGTAGGAATGTATATCCCATACGTCACTAGCTCATGGACTCTTGCTAATTACATGAAAGAAATAACTCATTGTGTAAACCATTTACAAATCTAAACAAGTCAGAAGACTTGCTTTAAACCCAGAAACTCTCTGACTACACTGTTTCCAATGCAGCAACTGCACTCCATACTCAAGGTGAGGACTTCCCAGGGATTTACATAGTGATGGAATTTTGCTTTCCTCCCTTGAATCAATGCCTCTTTTAATACATGCTAGTATCTTATTAGCCTTTGAAGCTGCTGCCCTGCAGTGTGCACCAATCTTTAGCTTGTTATCTATTACTACTCCTTTCCTCCTCTGTTTGGCGAAGTCTTGTCCCATTTAAATAATAAATTGCCTGCTTATTTTTACTTCCAAAATGTAGAACCTTGCATTTCCCCGTATTAAATCTCATTTTCCATTTACCTGCCCATACTTCTAATTTTTGCAGATCCCTTTGTAACGAAAGTTCATCCTGCTCTGACCTAATGAACTTACTTAATTTAGTATCATCTGCAAAAATAGAGATATCGCTATTTAATCCTTGCTCCAAGTCATTTATAAAAATATTAAAAAGAACAGGGACCATTACTGATCCCTGGGGGACTCCACTGATTACCTTTGTCCAATCTGAGTATGATCCATTCACTACTACTCGTTGCTCCCTATCTTTTATCCAGTTATTTATCCATGAGCTAACATTTTCAGCTACACCCAGTCCCTTGATTTTGTGCATTAATCTCTCATGTGGCACTGTATCAAACGCCTTTGCAAAATCTAAGTATATCACATCAATTAATTCCCCTTTAGCTATATTTTTACTTACTTCCTCATAGAATCTAATTAGATTAGTTTCACATGATCTATTTCTCATAAAACCATGCTGATTTGAACTCAATCTTGTTTACACGAATGTGCTCATCAATATAATCCCTTCAAATATATTCCCCACTACTGATGTCAGACTAACTTGTCTATAGCTTCCTAGATCATCCATGCTTCCCTTTTTGAAGAGTGGCACCACATCAGCTTTACGCCAATCCTGGGGGACCATGCCTGAGGATAATGAGTCTTGAAAAATTAAGAGTAGAGGTTTTTCTATAACAGTGCTAATTTCCCTTAACACCCTTGGGTATTGGACTTTACTTGCTGGCTGTCTAAATGCTGTTCACCAAGATATCTCGTCAAGTAACCCATTCAGTTCAGGTGAAGGTGTAGAATACTGCTAAGTGATACCCTCGGTTATAAGATAACGCCTAACAATTCTGGTGTCAGAGTGTGGGATTCACACAGGGGTAAGTAAATAAGTGTTTTTATTCTGCTTTTCCCTCTGTGAATCTGACGCCAAAGTCTGGCCGGCGTTAAGGGGAACTAATAAGGGGTTAAAGTCCCCTGGAAAGGTTTGAATCCTGCCATTAAGCGTGGGTTTGAGTCCTAGCACAAGTTTGAGTCTTGCACTGTATTTAAAGGGTTAATAGTTTTGTCTGTGATAACTCCTTCTGCAAGTTAAAGTCTTGGATGGTATTTCAAGGGTTAAAGTTCCTTATATAAGCATACAGTATAGTTTAGTTTAAATATCACTGGAGCTGAATGATCAATTGATGCTTGTTGCTTAATTGCTTATTTCATTTCTAATCTTATTGTGTTGTAGCTGCTTGTTTGTGGCATTCTGTGCTCATGGGAAAAGTTCCCGACTCCCTGTACATAATGTTGTAATATGACATGGCAGGGTGTATCATAAAAAATAGCTTGGTATGTGAAAACCCTTTCTTTCTGTTGTATGGTCTTTGCAGTAACAAAACTGAGATTTTATCTGTAAAACGTGTTTGTCTGTCTGATGTTTCACTGTGTCCCGTGTTACAGGTTTACTCCCCACTAAATATCTAAGGATTTATTATCCTGTCTAAAAATTATTTGTTTTAGTCTCAATTTTCTGGGAAATGGCCATTCTTAGCAAGTACAGACAATTTTAGATACATTTTAAATTTGGTGGAGAGTTCATCTTGTCATATTTCTAATGTCCCTGATATGTTTGAGTAGAGAAAGAAAAGTTGAAGCGCTGAAGGAAAAAAGGAGATCCTGCTAAACTTGTGTGTTCCCCTGATATGTTTGAAACATATGTTTTCCTTAAAAAGATAGAACGTTAATAATATATGTTTTCTGTGTCTTTAAAAGTTTGATGCAAAAATTGCTGAATGTTGGGAGTGAAACATTTACGGTATGCAAGTTGAGATGAGAGTTTGTTTCTCACAATCACTGCAAAAGCTGACCTTGGTGCTTTTATATAATTCTGTGTTTCAGTAATAGGATTCATGAGAGATTTGATGTATCTAAGGCATATAAATATATTGTTTTTGCCAGTGAACTAAGGAATTTGTAAGTGCGACGATGGGCGTGATTTTAAGTCTGGTAAATAAGAATTTTTCTGGCAAGTGATTAATAGGTTGATTTAAGTATGTTATGTGCGTAATGTAAGATTCATGCAAGGAGTTTGTGAAAAAAGAGAAAAGAAAATACTATACGCTGTATGTTATTAAATGTATCTAAAGTATTTGGGTTTGTTTCTTTTGTAGAGTAATTCAGTAGAGTTTTAATATACCCGGTAACATATTGCTGTGTAATATTATTTATGCAGTGATGGCTCTCATTTAAATATATGCAGGTCATGATACAGTAAAGAAGTAGAATTTTAATGGTAAATAATACAAGTTTCCTAATCATGGCTAGGCTATATACGTAATATACATATTATAAATAGTCAGTCCTTAAAGGGACAGTACACTGTAAAATAGTTTTTATGTTGATGTATTTCAATGATTTGTTACACCAGCTGTATAGTATCAAATTTAGGATAAATTGCATTTGCAGGTTTATATATGAAGTATCTGCTTTTGTGCTTTTAATCCAAAGCCTATTACAATGCGTTGAGTTTCAGGTAAAAGCATATCTCATTGTCCTTATCTGATATTTGTCTGGAAAACCGGAGTTCAGAGCCTAAACAGAGCAATATAAAATTGTAATATTTATTACTTAACTATCCTGTACCCCACGGAGAGTGTAATTTCTCTTCTGGCTGTGTTTACTTAGGCTATTCTATAGATGAGACTACAGTATACAAACGTTTACTATAAGTGGGTATACCACAGGCTGAATCAGCTATTTCAAATGCCAAAATAGGAGAGAAGGAGCTATTTGTAAACAATTAAATACACTCCATCAGGAAAGATGGA
Source organism: Bombina bombina (assembly GCF_027579735.1). Taxonomy (NCBI): domain Eukaryota; kingdom Metazoa; phylum Chordata; class Amphibia; order Anura; family Bombinatoridae; genus Bombina; species Bombina bombina. The sequence continues at coordinate 782,453,704 of NC_069502.1, read as the reverse complement.
TCATTTGGAACAATGTTTGGGTAAACTGTCCTTTTAATCTATTAGTGTAAATTATTATTATTCGTTTGTATAAAATTGTTATATTTAGTCAGAGAGCTGCAAAAATGTTGAATATGAAATTATATATAAAAATTAAATAATTGTGTATTTATTAGAATCCTTATTATATTAAAGTATAGCATAGCATGTAACGGCTACGTGGCTGGTTATTGCCACCAATAGACTGAATTCTAAAGCTTTTCCCAATTTATTTGTGCCAAACATGATTCTGTAATAGTGGGTTTACACTATGCATACAAACAGAAACCATAGAGCAGTAGCAATGCCATTATTTTCTGACCTTTCCCAGAATATAGTACTTAGGTGTTTGTGTGTTTTCTTTATCTATTCATGGTTAGGGATTTTATTTGTAAATGTGCAACTAGAGTTTATTGATCTTCTAAAGTGATTGCATTATTAGCATGATTTCATAGTATTGTGCAGGGTAAAATTTACAAAACCAGGGCATGAAAGGTTGCTATAGAATTTGAATTATTTGTAGTGTTTTGTTAGAATGTGGTATTTTTCACTGCTGTGTTTCAGTGAGTGCAAGTATATGTGCTTGCTTTCAAGTTTATTGTGTTTGTTAAAAGTTTGTGTCGGCTGTTAATGTTTTGTTTTGCATAGTGGATAGTTGTTTTTAAATAATTTCTTAGAGAATATTTTTAATGTTTTTATTTTGAGAGAAGGGTGCTGTATGAATGGAATATTAATTATTGAGGTGTATTTGATTTTGCCTGATATAAGGAATAGTATACTACTTATTTTAGGAGTGCATGGATTGTCTTTTAGTTTGCTGTCATATTGTGTTTGCGTCACACATAGGGTGTTTGACCCTAACAAATGGGGGAGTATTGATGAGTATCTTTATGTGATATGGGTGATTTTTTTTAAGTAAGAAAATTAACCTAAAATGTTTTTTGTTATTAACACAATATTTGTATTTGCAGGATGAGATCATGGAGCTGTATCTAGAAAGAAAATAAAGACTAACTAAATTATTTTTGATTTTTTTCATATTTAGGTAAATCTGTACAGATAAACTTCCATAGTGCACTCTCCAAAAGATTGAAGATTGAATGCAAGTAAACCTTCTAAATAAAGAGATGCCTGGTGCCTAGGTGAAGGAAGGAAAAAGAAGATAAAAGACTTATTGTCAAGTTTGTTTTAACCACCATACTGCAGTAAAAGTTGCTGAACTATCATTTGGATCCATTCTTTGCATTACACGCTGGTACCAGCTCCAGAACTGGACTCTGGGTAATCTCCGTTTCCTAAAATGTGTGTCCTCAAAACATAAAGACTATCCTTCTCTGGACTGTGCCTTGCCTGTTGGAGGTGAGGACCTGTTACGCTGTTACAGAGTCATCCACAGCTAAATTAGGGGAGTATTGTTTTAACTTGTTTACTTATATTGCTTGTTTTGTATTCTCTTGTATTTGTGTTATTTTTATTGACCATATTAGTTAAAAGAAGACATATAGCTTTTTCTGTAGAAAAGTATGCCTTATTTGTATTAGTACACATTGTAGTTTATGTACTTAAAGTAACCTTCCAGATAAGTAACTATAAACCTTGCAGTATTGTAACTTATTGTATGGCCCACTGAGTATAGAGAATATGTTTGCAACTCTATAGTTTAAAAAAAAATGCTGCAAAAACTCAGAATATTCTAGACCCTTCACCATTGTAGAACACAGAAAGTTCCCTCATGTTTCTATACCGCCCCTTAATATTTAAGCAAAGAAGGGATATATGTGTCTTACAGTGAAGAAAGGTACGAGAATAGGATGTTTTGAAGGGATTTCCCATTGTAATCATTCCTTAGTGTATTATCAAATACTCAAAATAAAGAATGAGGATACGTCTCAGCTAGAAATTTATATCAATTATACAGAGAAATATGAGTTTTGGGAGAAGTAGAATTATAATGGTATTGATGGTATATTTTCTACCTACAATGTCTCTTATTGGATCTGTGTTATGAAAGCAAATGTATTTTTCCTTTATTAACTGGTATGGTATCTACTATGTGAGTTTTGTAATTCCAGGTGTTTGTCAGCAAAAGGAATTATCTTACCCTAAAGATGTGTTTACCTTTAAAAAATATTGTGTAGTTTTAATAATGCTATGATTGTATTCTTTCCACATACAGGGGTGCGAGAGAATTAAGGTTGCATAAAATAATTAGTAAATTAGTAGTGCTTATATCAGACAAGACAGCTGATTCTACTAAGATCACATTTGGATAATTATAAACATTACATATAGTAGCTTTGCAGAATAAAACAACACTAGGTTATTTTTTTTAGTAGTTCAAAGAGAAAGTGTGAAGAAATTAATTTTAAAGAAAATGTTTTTATTGAATGTTTTACTTTTCATTTTTGTTGCAGGGCAGGCCTTAGCACAAATTACTTAGCATAGCCATACAGCCTCTTGATGAAGTCTAGCAGTTTTTACTTGCTTAGTATTCATGTTTAAGGTATAATTTAAATTGTATAGAGAAGCTGTGAGTTATTCTCTGTAAAAGTATTATCAATGTATTTAGTTTGTATTACATATCCACAATGTTTTCCTGGTTTTGAATGACATAGGATAAGTTAAGCTATTAAAGGAAATTGTGATGCTTACAAAAAAAGTGAAAGAGGTTTTGTTGGGCATAATTGTGATTGCATCAGGGTGTGTGCTTATCTTGTGCTGTTTTTGTTTCCTTCTCAGCCTCCTTCTGACTCGAGTGTCTGTTGCTATGAGGATCCACCGGTTTCCCTCGTCTACCCCATAAACAAACCATTGTACCTCCAGCTTATGGACACTTGCAAAGCACCCCTACTGCAAATAGACTATGGTATTGAAGCAGAGTTTCTGAGGGAGGTGGAGCTGTAAGAGGACAAAGACTGTTCTTAAAGTGATCAGAAGCCACCCAGAGATACGTGTGCTGTTCCCATGTTATGCTTCACTGTGGAGAGTGTACAGAGCAGGGAACTGTCTATGCTATTTGGGGATGCTAGCTATGCAGGTTGAGAAATAAAGATGCAGTGTTGTTTGGGGGGTAGATAGGGGGCTGGTTGGGTCTTTGTGCAGATAGACCAGTAGTTTGGGGATGCTAGGAGGTAGACAGAGAGTATTTGAGAGACCGTACTCATGTTCAGTGACATATTGTGCCCTATTGGCCTATTTAGCGTTTTAATATTATTTAACTGTTGTAGCAATAAATGTGAATGCATTTCTCTACAGTATTCTCACAGATTCATGTTATACCGTAGTATTAGGCTTATATTGTTGTTAATAGATTTATTAATTTTATGTACCTTTTATATAGTTTTTTTTAATTTTCATACTATGTTATTTTGTTAGAATAAAAGGGTGGAATGTAAGAATATATATATATATATATATATATATATATATATATATATATAAATAAATCTCATCACTGACACCATTTTGTCTCTACTCATAAATTTTGTTAGACTCCATTTTAAGAATGGTTTATTATAGTTAATTATAACATAGCTTATTATGCTGTGAGAAAATTTTTTTTTTTGATGTTCTAAGCTGAAAACTTTATCTCAATAATTTGTCCGATGGCCTTGCTATGTGTTGGGCGATGCGCCCAGGTATACTTTTATCCAACACTCCTCGCTCATTAAAAATACTCCTTATTTTTACTATGAAGTTCTTGTTCTAAGCATACAGTGTGAAATGGTGCGATTATGACAGGTCATTTGTGTAACCCCATATTCTGTAACCATTGTCTATAAAATAATGTGATGCCTTATAATAACTGTTTATTATAAGGCATCACATTCTTGTGATTGGACTTTAACCCATTCAGTTCCAGGTGAAGGTGTAGAATACTGCTAAGTGTCAAGTGTTACCCTCGGTTATAAGAAAACGCCAAACACAGATGGAACCGAGCAAAAGCAATGATGTCCATGGTGGCAACCATCAGTCCAATCATCTCCATGCATTGAGCCACAGATGGATGAATAGCAGACTCGAGAGACAGGCAAGAAACATGAAGTTTAGATTTTCTGACGTTCGTCAGAAAATTCTTCATGGATAGGGAATCTATTATTGTTCCCAAGAAACACATCCTTGTATCTGGAACAAGGGAATTCTTTCCCAGATACACTTTCCACCCATAGGAATGTTGAATAGACATCTTGTTATAAGATTTAGCTAGATTAAAAGATGGCGTTTGAACTAGAATGTCATCTAGATAAGGCACCACAGCAATACCCTGGGACCTCACCACTGCCAGAAGAGCCCCCAGAACCTTTGTAAAAATTCTGGGAGCTGTAGCAAGGCCAAAAGGAAGGGCAACAAATTGGAAATGTTTGTCCTGGAAGGCAAACCTTAGATACTAGTAATGATCCCTGTGAATAGGAACATGAAGATATGAGTCCTTTAGATCGATGGTCGTCATTAAAGGATTACTTTCTGTTATAATTTTTAAGCTAAACAACTAACATATTAAAGTTAATAAACATTAATTAAAAGCTACTGACCTATATTTTCTCCAAAACGAAGTTTCATAACGTTCTAAAAGTTATATCTTTTATTTGCCGATGATGTCACGTTATCCTGCCCACTATTTTCAGCACTGTGTGTTCAAAATACTTAAACCAATAACTTTGTGTTTAAAGCGCCATTTTGAAACCTAGGTATTGTAAACGGATTGGTACAGAGCAAAGGATACCCACGGAGTGGGTTTGGAAAACAATTACATTTGCAGACAAGATTTCTGATATACGGTAGAGATATGTTAATGAAATGCTATTGATAAAAAGCGTATTTGGGGTAGTTAGTTAGTAACATGCATAGAAAATATTTACTTACAGTGGCCCTTTAACTGACCCTTTTGGACCAAAGGAAGAATAGAATGGATGGTCTCCATCATGAAGGACGGAATCCTGAGGAATTGGTTGAAACACTTTAGCTCCAGAATTCCTTTTTGGGAAATACAAATAGATTTAATAGAATCCTAGACCCTGTTCCTCTAGAGGAACTGGAACAATCACTCCCAGGGATGATAGGTCCTTTATGCAGTTTAAAAAGGCCTCTCTCTTTATCTGGTTCGCAGATAACCTTGACATGTGGGATCTGCCCCTGTGAGGACAAGATTTGAATCCTATTCTGTAATCGTGGGATACTATATCTATGGCCCAGGATCTGGAGCATTGCGTATCCCAGCCTGCCGTAAAAAAGTAAGCCTGCCCCCCACTTGATCCACTACAGGATTGGGGACGGCCCCTTCATGTTGATTTAGAATCAACGGAAGGCTTTTTGGCTTGCTTCCCCCTATTCCAAGGCTGACTGGACCTCCAAGAAGACTTGGATTGATCCGACTTGGAAGAGGAAGACTTCAGTCCCTTAAAGATACGAAAGGAACAAAAATTCAAATTCTGGTGACCCTTAGGTCTATTCTTTTTATCCTGAGGTGAGATAGAACCCTTTCCACAAGTAATTAGCACAGAAAACCGGACACACCCAGTAGCAAAATACACCTTGTTACCGGAACAGCCCAAATCCACTTGCAACTGTAGACAGAGGAAACTGCAACCTCCACACTCAACTCGGCAAACTCTGATCTGAACAGAAGAAGCCGAAAACCAGAAGTGCCGAGGAGCAATTTTTTTTTTTAAATTGCGCCAAACAAAAACGGTGCGAAAACCGACAGCAGCACAGCAAAGGTGATTTGGTCAAATAAGCTGAGCTGAAAAGCGATTGCAACAAGTTAAAAGTAAAACAAACACCTGTCAAACACTTCATACACTCTCTATCTCTGAGCCCCAATAAAATATGGTGCCTTCTTTCACATATAAGCAGTGTCCCTAAAACAGATTCAAATACTTTCCACAAGGATTTAACCCTTATAATGCCGGTACCTTCAAACCTAGAACGGAAAGCATTGGTTTTTTTATGCATCAGATGTGTTAGGCTGCTGTATATTTATATAATCTTATAGTCTATATTCTTTACCATTTGTGATTAATCACTCCTCTTTTAATCTGCTTTCTATGAGCTAGTCTAAAGGGCAGAATTAATTACCTTTGATTATTATATTAACTATTTCAGGTTGTAAGAATTTAACCTGCCTATTAATAATTTTAGGTTTTGACCAGTTTTTAACCTGTTCCATTCTACAATTGTTTGATAAATAAATTTTGACTCATCACACATTATTTTATCTCTTAACTGTTTTTTAAATTATCAGCTATATTTATTATTATAACACCTAGCTTAGGCTAGTTCTATTTAGATTTTTATTGTCTTATTGGGTAATCGTCTCCAATGTACCCTTATCTATAGTAATTGTTACCCTAGCTTTAGCGCCAGTATTTCCACTTTTCCTGTTTTCATTTGTCCTTCTGGGTTCTTTTAGAGAGGGACCCCTATATACTTGGCTGAGGGTAGATATTAGCGCCAATTCAACTCCCACTTTCTCATATCCTTAGCATCTCCATTTCTACCAGGGACCTATAAGAAAAGAAAGAACAGAGTAACCAAACCTGGCTTTCTATAATAGGGGTAGTAATAATGTAAGAGGTTTAAGCAAAGACCACCTCACCGTCTTCTAACTGCTAATAGCCACCATTACTCTTACTAAAGAGATTTACATGGACACAGCTAGACCCCAATCCTTGCTTGGAGGGAAAAGTACCCATAAAAGGATTAGAAGAAATCTTCAGACACCATGTTCGCAATCCTCCCATGATCAAGACAAAGAGAATGACTGGGGGTTAGAATGTTTTGTGGACTCTCCATGCCATAGGAAATAAATGACACAAAATGATGACACATCAGCCTATGACATAAATAGCATCACATGCGCGACATGCAAAGCTGTAGTGAATTTCTAATACACCTATCACTCTAAAAAGCAGGTAAGAATTTTGATTGTATATACAAAAAACAAAATGTACCTAAATAAAGCCTAATAGCTGCATAAAATGTGATTATCAACATTTCATGAGACTTACATAATATTAAGCATCGTAATTTATAAATAAATTACTAGCTCCAAAAAAACCCCTGTATGTTTCACAAACTCTACCAACCTTGACAAATATTTAGCCACAAATATAAAAACACTGAATTACTAACTCAAGGCATGTATACAAACAATATATAACAACTCTACTTAAAAAGTGCCTAATACATAGCTGAGAGTATCTTATATTATAAAAGTATAAACTTACTGTGTAAGACACCTATCCACATATAGCAGACAGATAAACCAGTACTGAAACATATCACCAGAGGTAATGGTACAAGAATATATTGTCGATCTATAAAGGGAGGCAGCAGATGAATCCCTGCGACCGATTTACAGAGAGCCTTATGAAAGACTTTCCCATAGGCGAAAAACATAATTTATGTAAGAACTTACCTGATAAATTCATTTCTTTCATATTAGCAAGAGTCCATGAGCTAGTGACGTATGGGATATACATTCCTACCAGGAGGGGCAAAGTTTCCCAAAACTCAAAATGCCTATAAATACACCCCTCACCACACCCACAAATCAGTTTAACGAATAGCCAAGAAGTGGGGTGATAAGAAAAAAGTGTGAAAGCATAAAAAAAAATAAGGAATTGGAATAATTGTGCTTTATACAAAAAAATCATAACCACCACAAAAAAAGGGTGGGCCTCATGGACTCTTGCTAATATGAAAGAAATGAATTTATCAGGTAAGTTCTTACATAAATTATGTTTTCTTTCATGTAATTAGCAAGAGTCCATGAGCTAGTGAGTATGGGATAATAAATACCCAAGATGTGGAACTTCCACGCAAGAGTCACTAGAGAGGGAGGGATAAAATAAAGACAGCCAATTCCGCTGATAAAATAATCCACACCCCAAAATAAAGTTTAAATCTTATAATGAAAAAAAATGAAATTATAAGCAGAAGAATCAAACTGAAACAGCTGCCTGAAGTACTTTTCTACCAAAAACTGCTTCAGAAGAAGAAAACACATCAAAATGGTAGAATTTAGTAAAAGTATGCAAAGAAGACCAAGTGGCTGCTTTGCAAATCTGATCAACTGAAGCTTCATTCCTAAACGCCCAGGAAGTAGAAACTGACCTAGTAGAATGAGCTGTAATCATTTGAGGCGGAGTTTTACCCGACTCGACATAAGCATGATGAATCAAAGATTTTAACCAAGATGCCAAAGAAATGGCAGAGGCCTTCTGACCTTTCCTGGAACCGGAAAAGATAACAAATAGACTAGAAGTCTTTCAGAAATCTTTAGTAGCTTCAACATAATATTTCAAAGCTCTAACTACATCCAAAGAATGCAACGATCTTTCCTTAGAATTCTTAGGATTAGGACACAATGAAGGAACCACAATTTCTCTACTAATGTTGTTAGAGTTCACAACTTTAGGTAAAAATTTAAATGAAGTTCGCAACACCGCCTTATCCTGATGAAAAATCAGAAAAGGAGATTCACAAGAAAGAGCAGATAACTCTGAAACTCTTCTAGCAGAAGAGATGGCCAAAAGGAACAGAACTTTCCAAGAAAGTAATTTAATGTCCAGAGAATGCATAGGTTCAAACGGAGGAGCTTGTAAAGCCCCTAGAACCAAATTCAAACTCCAAGGAGGAGAGATTGACTTAATGCCTGTACAAAACAATGAATATCAGGAAGATTAGCAATCTTTCTGTGAAACAACACAGAAAGAGCAGAAATTTGTCATTTCAAAGAACTTGCAGACAAACATTTATCCAGACCATCCTGAAGAAATTGTAAAATTCTAGGAATTCTAAAAGAATGCCAGGAAAAATGATGAGAAGAGCACCAAGAAATGTAAGTCTTCCAGACTCGATAATATATCTTCCTAGACACAGATTTACGAGCCTGTAACATAGTATTAATTACAGAGTCAGAGAAACCTCTATGACTGAGAATCAAGCGTTCAATCTCCATACCTTCAAATTTAATGATTAGAGATCCTGATGGAAAAAAGGACCTTGAGATAGAAGGTCTGGTCTTAACGGAAGAGTCTAAGGTTGGCAAGTAGCCATCCGAACAAGATCCGCATACCAAAACCTGTGAGGCCATGCTGGAGCCACCAGCAGAACAAACGAACGCTCTTTTAGAATCTTGGAGATCACTCTTGGAAGAAGAACCAGAGGCGGAAAGATATAAGCAGGATGATACTTCCAAGGAAGTGACAACGCATCCACTGCCTCCGCCTGAGGATCCCTGGATCTGTACAGATACCTGGGAAGTTTCTTGTTTAGATGAGAAGCCATCAGATCTATTTCTGGAAGACCCCAGATTTGAACAATCTGAAGAAACACCTCTGGGTGAAGAGACAATTCGCCCGGATGTAACGTCTGGCGACTGAGATAATCCGCTTCCCAATTGTCTATACCTGGGATGTGAACCGCAGAAATTAGACAGGAGCTAGATTCCGCCCAAGCAAGTATCCGAGATACTTCTTTCATAGCCAGAGGACTGTGAGTCCCCCCTTGATGATTGACATATGCCACGGTTGTGACATTGTCCGTCTGAAAACAAATGAACGATTCTCTCTTCAGAAGAGGCCACGACTGAAGAGCTCTGAAAATCGCACGGAGTTCCAAAATGTTGATGGGTAATCTCGCCTCCTGAGATTCCCAAACCCCCTGCGCTGTCAGAGACCCCCATACAGCTCCCCAACCTGTCAGACTCGCATCTGTTGAGATCACAGTCCAGGTTGGAAGAACAAAAGAAGCCCCTTGAACTAAACGATGGTGATCTGTCCACCATGTCAGAGAGTGTCGTACAATCGGATTTAAAGATATTAACTGTGATATCTTTGTATAATCCCTGCACCACTGGTTCAGCATACAAAGCTGAAGAGGTCGCATGTGAAAACGAGCAAAGGGGATCGCGTCCGATGCAGCAGTCATAAGACCTAGAATTTCCATGCATAAGGCTACCGAAGGGAATGATTGAGACTGAAGGTTTCGAAAAGCTGAAACCAATTTCAGACGTCTCTTGTCCGTCAGAGACAAAGTCATGGACACTGAATCTATTTGGAAACCTAAAAAGGTTACCCTTGTCTGAGGAATCAATGAACTCTTTGGTAAATTGATCCTCCAACCATGTTCTTGAAGAAATGACAAGTCGATTCGTATGAAATTCTGCTAAATTTGAAGACTGAGCAAGTACCAAGATATCGTCCAAATAAGGAAATACCACAATACCCTGTTCTCTGATTACAGATAGCAAGGCACCAAGAACCTTTGAAAAAATCCTTGGAGCTGTTGCTAGGCCGAACGGCAGAGCCACAAATTGGTAATGCTTGTCTAGAAAAGAGAATCTCAGAAACTGATAATTATCTGGATGAATCGGAATATGCAGATATGCATCCTGTAAATCTATTGTGGACATATAATGCCCTTGCTGAACAAAAGGCAGAATAGTCCTTATAGTTACCATTTTGAATGTTGGTATCCTTACATAACGATTCAATATTTTTAAATCCAGAACTAGTCCGAAGGAATTCTCCTTCTTTGGTACAATGAATAGATTGGAGTAAAACCCCAGACCCTGTTCCAGAACTGGAACTGGCACAATTACTCCAGCCAACTCTAGATCTGAAACACATTTCAGAAATGCTTGAGCCTTCACTGGATTTATTGGAATGCGAGAAAGAAAAAAATCTTCTTGCAGGAGGCCTTACCTTGAAACCTATTCTGTACCCTTGTGAAACAATGTTCTGAATCCAAAGACTGTGAATCGAATTGATCCAGATTTCTTTGAAAAATCGTAATCTGCCCCCTACCAGCTGTGCTGGAATGAGGGCCGCACCTTCATGTGGACTTGGGAGCTGGCCTTTGCTTTCTAAAAGGCTTGGATTTATTCCAGACTGGAGAAGGTTTCCAAACAGAAACTGTTCCTTAAGGGGAAGGATCAGGCTTCTGTTCCTTATTCTGACGAAAGGAACGAAAACGATTAGCAGCCCTATATTTGCCTTTAGATTTTTTATCCTGAGGTAAAAAAGTTCCTTTCCCCCCAGAAACAGTTGAAATAATAGAATCCAACTGGGAACCAAACAATTTATTACCCTGAAAAGAAAGGGAAAGCAAAGTTGACTTAGAAGACATATCTGCATTCCAAGTTTTAAGCCATAAAGCTCTTCTAGCTAAAATAGCTAAAGACATATACCTGACATTAACTCTAATGATATCAAAGATGGCATCACAAATAAAGTTATTAGCATGTTGAAGAAGTTTAACAATGCTATGAGTATTATGATCTGACACTTGTTGTGCCAAAGCCTCCAACCAAAAAGTGGAAGCTGCCGCAACATCAGCCAAAGAAATAGCAGGCCTAAGAAGATTACCTGAACATAAATAAGCTTTCCTTAGAAAGGAATCAATTTTCCTATCTAAAGGATCCTTAAAGGAAGTACTATCTGCCGTAGGAATAGTAGTACGTTTAGCGAGAGTAGAGATAGCCCCATCAACTTTAGGGATTTTGTCCCAAAACTCTAATCTGTCAGATGGCACAGGATACAATTTCTTAAACCTTTTAGAAGGAGTAAATGAATTACCCAGATCATTCCATTCCCTAGAAATTACTTCAGAAATAGCATCAGGGACAGGAAAAACTTCCGAAATAACTGTAGGAGGTTTAAAAACCGAATTTAAACGCTTAGTAGATTTAGTATCAAGAGGACTAGATTCCTCCATCTCTAATGCGATTAAAACTTCTTTAAGTAAAGAACGAATAAATTCCATTTTAAATAAATATGAAGATTTATCAGTGTCAATATCTGAGACAGAATCCTCTGAACCAGAAAAATCATCATCAGAAACAGACAAATCAGAATGATGATGTTCATTTAAAAATTCATCTGAAAAATGTGAAGTTTTAAAAGACCTTTTACGTTTACTGGAAGGAGGAATAACAGACATAGCCTTCCTAATAATCTCTTATATTAACAGGAACATCCTGAGTATTAGATGTTGATGGAACAGCAACAGGTAATGGTATATTACTAATGGAAATACTATCTGCATTAGCAAGCTTATCATGACATTCATCACAAACTACAGCCGGAGGGACAGATACCACAAGTTTACAGCAGATACACTTAACTTTGGTGGAACCAGCATCAGGCAGCGTTTTTCCAGAAGTAGCTTCTGATCCAGGGTCAATCTGAGACATCTTGCAATATGTAAGAGAAAAAACAACATATAAAGCAAAATCTATCAAATTCCTTAAAAGGCAGTTTCAGGAATGGGAAAAAATGCCAATAAACAAGCCTCTAGCAACCAGAAGCAAATGAAAAATGAGACTTAAATAATGTGAGAAAAAAGGTGGAGACACAAATGACGCCCACATTTTTTGGCGCCAAAAAAGCCGCCCACATTATTGGCGCCCAAATGCTTTAGGCGCCAAGAATGACGCCACATCCGGTAACGCCGACATTTTTGGCGCAAAACGTAAAAAAAATGATGCAAACACGAACAACTTCCGGCGACAAGTATGACGCCGGAAATGCCAAAGAAATTTTTTGCGCCAAAAAAGTCTGTGCCAAGAATGACGCAATAAAATGAAGCATTTTCAGCCCCCGCAAGCCTAACAGCCCACAGGGAAAAAAGTCAATTTTTAAGGTAAGAAAAAATGTTTTAATTCATATGCATTATCCCAAATAATGAAACTGACTGTCTGAAATAAGGAATATTGAACATCCTGAATCAAGGCAAATAAATGTTTAAACACATATATTTAGAACTTTATATAAAAGTGCCCAACCATAGCTTAGAGTGTCACAAAAAATAAGGCTTACTTACCCCAGGACACTCATCTACATGTAGTAGAAAGCCAAACCAGTACTGAAACGAGAATCAGTAGAGGTAATGGTATATAAGAGTATATCGTTGATCTGAAAAGGGAGGTAAGAGATGAATCTCTACAACCGATAACAGAGAACCTATGAAATAGATCCCGTAGAAGGAGACCATTGAATTCAAATAGGCAATACTCTCTTCACATCCCTCTGACATTCACTGCAACACTGAGAGGAAAACCGGGCTCCAGCCTGCTGCGAAGCGCATATCAACGTAGAATCTAGCACAAACTTACTTCACCACCTCCATGGGAGGCAAAGTTTGTAAAACTGATTTGTGGGTGTGGTGAGGGGTGTATTTATAGGCATTTTGAGGTTTGGGAAACTTTGCCCCTCCTGGTAGGAATGTATATCCCATACGTCACTAGCTCATGGACTCTTGCTAATTACATGAAAGAAACATGGTATCATTCTGCAATTCTACCTTCACATCCCTCAGACAAACACTGCACTTAGGGAGGAACTGGGCTTCAGTATGCTTAGAAGCACCTTTCACTGAAGAAATGAAGCACATAATGCTTCACCACCTCCTAAGGAGGCAAAGTTTTTAAAACTGAGGTATCAGTGAGGTGGGAGGTGTATTTATAGGCATTTGAGGTTTGGGAAACTTTGCCCCCTCCTGGTAGGAATGCATATCCCATCAGTAACTAGCTTGTGGACTCCCGCAATCTATATGAAAGAAAGCATATTGCTTTTATTCCTATTACACAACAAACATGTGGCTTTCAACAGGCTATGAGAGATCACTAAAGGACCAATTTTTTAAGGGGGCAACTTCAATTTGACACTGGACCCTACTATGGACTTTTCCACTAGACGTTCTCATGTTTCCACCAGTTCACTAAAGTTAATCTGGGAAGTCTTACACTCCCTAAATCTAACCCCACTAAAAAGGTATTATACTTTTTTTCTTGCCCACTTAAAAGTAACTCCAGACTCAACTACATTTTGAATGACCATATGGCCCTATAATTATATCGCTTATCACATGTTCTAACCATGACGCAATGCTTTACTCTCTCTTGGTCAAACACCCCTAACCTATGGGAATTAGACCTCTTCCTCCTTTCAGACCCAAAAGTATCCCCCTATTTTGAAATATTGCTCTTAACAACACAGAAGGCACAAATTTAATTAAACTGGCTAAACCCACAAGTTTCCATTACTTAAAGTCAGAAAAAATACACAGATTTAATCAATTGAATGCTGCAGAAAAAGCCACAAACTCAATCTCACTAATGCTGTGCAAAAATGTAAGAGTTGTTACAGACCTACTACATATAACAACAACACATAGGGTTTTATACATCCAATTTAAATTCTACTTTGAATATAACAAAGTGAGCAAAATGCTTGCCTGTTATCTCAAAAAGAAACATCTCTCCCCTTTGTTCATTCTATATACACTCCTGATAACAAAGACCACACCAGAGATAGGAGGATATTTCCAGAAATATTTCCTTTTTACAATATCAAAAGCCCTATAATCTATCCTCTAATGCACTTGAAACTATTAATATTCCTAAATTATCCACTGCAGGTCATGCATGAGCTTCTGGATTCCCCTATCTCTGTCTTCTCTGAAGGTCCTTTCTAGTGGAAAAACCCCTGGCCCAGATGGCTACACCATGTCTTACTATTCAAATTTCAAACAAATACTCTCACCACATCTAACTTTTCTCTTCAGGTAAGTTAAAGAGAGTACTCCCTTCACCCCTGAGATGTTACAGGCCCTATATAGTTGTTTTCCCCAAACCATGGAAATCACCTCTCTACCAACCAATTGGCCAATTAAATTATTATTATTTATTTATTTATTTATTATTCCTGGGAATTCAACTCCTGTTCACATGGGAGAGGCAAAGATACCCAACATTCCACAAGTTTCAATCCCTCTCACCTCTCTGGAATCCGAGTCGAATGTATAGCTGAGAAAAGGGAAAAACAGAGAAGTATGAAAAGGATAAGGCAGGGTAAAATGAGGTGCATGATTAAACTGCCGCCATTGAAAAATATAATAGGGTGGGTCTCGTGGACTCTCATCTCCATAGTAGAAATGTATTTATCAGGTAACCATCAATATCGTTTCTTTCATATGGTGGGGACAATACATGTGCCATTACTTCTTGGATCTAAACCTTGTGGAGTCTAAGGGTAAATGGGGGGGGGGGGGGGGGGGAGAAGGTAAAGGCAGGCAGCCATTTACCAGCCACTAAGACTGTAGACTTTCCTGTCAAAAACTATCCCAAAATAAAATTAAGTAAAGAAGACCAAGTTGCTGCTGTACAGTCTACATAACAGAAGTATTTTTTTGAAAAGTCCACAAAGTGGACACATTTAGTAGAATATACTGTTAGATTCAGTAAAGATACAGAATTGTAAAGAAGACCATGTTGATGCCTTGCTAATTTGTTCAGAAGAAGCCTCATTTTTGAATTTCCAGCAAGTGGAAACTGATCTGGTAGAATGGGCTGTAATGCGTTTTTCCTGCCTCCAAGTAATCCTTGTGAATCAAGAGATTTAACCAAGAAGCTAAAGCTCTGGTTTTAAAACCTGTCCTCAGGCATTCTTAACAGACCCCAATTTGAGGGTATAACTAAAGCACAGGTGAAATAATCAGCTTATTATTAAACATGGTTATTTTACCTGCTTTCCTCTAAGGTAATCCTGAAAACATGGACTGTTGGGGAGGCCTGAGGAAAGGTTTGAAAACCAGTGAGGTAAAGTAACTGCTGTTATATTACTATGCCACCCAACACCTGAAAGTAATTAATTGAAATCAGAGGCTGCATATTAAAGGGCCATAATACCCAAATGTTTAAACACTTGAAAGTGATGCAGCATAGCTGTAAAAAGCTGACTAGAAAATATCTCCTGAACATCTCTATGTAAAAAAGAAAGATATTTTACCTCAAAAGTTCCTCAGTAGCCACCTCCCATTGTAAAGGATTTCTAAGCAGCATTTTAGTGTGTCTGTCCTAGGACAGCTTAGGGTATGAGCCTCGTGAACTCATATTATTTCACCAATCAGGTAAAGGAAGCTTACTGTCAAATCTCATGAGATCACAGTAAGGGTTCATGACCTCAGCACTGCTGATGCTGATTGGCTGCTGTTCTTTTTTCAATTTTTTTTTTTATTTTTACCTGCAGCTGGGAGCAGGTGAAGTATAACTTTTTACACAGAACTTACTCTGCTGAGCTGAGGAGATTGTGAGGTAAAATATCTTCCTTTTTTTACATAGAGATGCTCAGGTGATATTTTCCTGTCAGCTTTTTACAGTTATACTGCATCAGTTTCAAGTGATTTAGCATATGAGTATTATGTCCCTTTAAGATATGGGTTACACTTTTTAGAAACCAAAAGTTACTGGCTACATAAATGGAAGAGAAATCACAATATATCTTCCAATCCACAATTAAGGGAAGCTCTAAAGGTTTGGGATGCAGACACCAGAAAATGCTCAGGCACTACATTTCCCTCTCGATTAACCCCTCTACTAGCTTTTTCATTCACTTATCTTCACTTTACTATCACATACTAAATGATAGAGCTTCAAATAATCTATTCCCTTCTGACTAGTTCTTCTCTCAAAAACTATATCAAGATCAGAGAACAAATAGACCCTCCCTTTGACAACTGGTTTGCTTACTTTCAAGTGGGACATTTTATTCAAACACTTGAAACTAACTAGAAACGACTTTTTCTTTGAAAAGTTGTGCACTTCAAAAAGGACAGTTATCCATTTCTCATAAAATCCCCCTAGACAATGTTTTTCACTCTCTTCCCTCCACTGACAAATGGTATGGAGATCTTAACCTCTTACTCAAGCTCAGTGGTTGACAATATTCAACTCATACAAAAGATCCTCCTTGACAATTTTAAAACTGGAAACAAATAAAATTAGTTTTTTGTAGTTAAACCCCTCACAAAATGGAATAACATGTATCCATCTTTCTTGACACTTACAAAGCAAGTGTTAATGGATATTATTTTTGGAACTACAACTTTACTATTAATGGCTGGAGTTATTGTTTATGGACGTTACCACTTGCAATATGTA
The DNA here is from genome assembly GCF_027579735.1 of Bombina bombina. NCBI lineage: Eukaryota > Metazoa > Chordata > Amphibia > Anura > Bombinatoridae > Bombina > Bombina bombina. The sequence goes on along the minus strand of NC_069502.1, from coordinate 782,436,741 downwards.
ATTTGATTAACTTTTCTTTTAAGCTTTTGTGATTTTAAGTGAAATTTCAATAAAAATTATATTTAAAAACAGCTAAACCCTAATACTAACCAGTGTTGAAGTGGAATTATGTTGGTACCCCCTTCATGTTTGGTGGGAATGCCCATGTATTGTACCTATATGGGGACAGGTGTTTGGAGTGTGCTTCTACCATGGTCATTAGTTGCCCTTCAATCCCAAGATAACTGTACTCCACCACAAGTTAGGAAAAAATAAAACAGGAACTCAGTTCTCTTATTATCATAATCCTGTTAGCCTGCAAATTAGCTGTAGCAAGAGCCTGGTTAAGAGAAAAATCACAAAGCTGGACTCAGGTCCTGTATATAGTTGAATATATTAGGGAAATGGAAGAAATTACTTAAAATTACAAAAGCTTGGGGGCGGAGCCAGCGATCACCCAATATGGCTGCAAAAAATTGAAGCCCCGTAACTACGAGCACTTCCTGCTAAAATAACGGTGACACATCCAGTGCAAACAGACCGCATACCGGAGAATACAAATCCGGATCCCACAAGAATCACACCCAGACTAACAGATGGCAAAGATATAAGCGGCGAGGTGAGCAACAGAGTTTCCGGGCTAGGCCAGACCTAGTGACGCACGCTACAAATGGATCCTCTATACTCCTAACAGAGTGAATAAATAATCAGGAGAGGTAACACGCAGGGCTTAAATGAACATTCAACCAATATACTGACCCAAGACTGCAATTACAGTGCTCATAGACACCTCGATGCAAATAAACACACTGGGAGCAAACCTAAGAAAACGCAGGCCCGATTGAAATTATTTCTCTAAACTCGCTGCAGTTCGATGCAATGTGATAATACGACACATTAAATTTGAACACTGTATGGTCCACATATAAGATGAACTGCCTTTAATGGAAATTAACCCCTTAATGACAACTGACGTACCAGGTACGTCATGCATTAACAAGTAGTTAATGACAATGGACGTACCTGGTACGTCAGTTGTCTAAGAGAGTGCTGGAAGCGATCGCAATCGCTTCCAGCAGCTCTCAGGGTATTGCAGTGATGCCTCCATATGGAGGCATCCTGCAATACCTTTTTAGAAGACTCCGATGCAGAGGGCCACTCTGTGGCCCTCTCTGCACCGGTAGCGATGGTGCCGGTTCGTTGGTGGGTGGGAGCGCAACAGGGAGGCGGGTGGGCGGCCCATCGCTACCCGGCATCCGGTTCCTAGAAGTGCAATGTGCACGCCGGGTGCCGGGAGCGTGCGGGGGGCGCGCGTGCGCGCATTAGCTGGCCACTGATACCAATGAGTAGGGAAGAGGGGGGGGGGGGGAAAGATTTTTTTTTTTAATAATATAAAAGGATCTGGGAGGGGGAGGGGGGTAGGGGTATTGTGGGGGGCTGCTACACTACAGAAAACCCCCCAAAAAAAGAAAAAGAGCAAAAAATACTTTTGTTTTTGGCCAAATTGGGTACTGGCAGACAGCTGCCAGTACCCAAGATGGCCGCAATTAGATAGGGGAGAGGGTTAGAGAGCTGGGGGGGGGGGGATCATGGAGGTTGGGGCTAAGGCAGGAGTCCATCACAGCTAAAATATTTTATTTTTTTTATAAAAAAAAAAAAAAAAAAACTCCTTTTATTTAGTACTGGCAGACTTTCTGCCAGTACTTAAGATGGCGAGAACATTTGTGGGGTGGGGGAGGGAAGAGAGCTGTTTGGGAGGGATCAGGGGGTGGGATGTGTCAGGTGGGAGGCTGATCTCTACCCTAAAGCTAAAATTAACCCTGCAAGCTCCCTACAACCTACCTAATTAACCCCTTCACTGCTGGGCATAATTTACGTGTGGTGCGCAGCAGCATTTAGCGGCCTTCTAATTACCAAAAAGCAATGCCAAAGCCATATAAGTCTGCTATTTCTGAACAAAGGGGATCCCAAAGAAGCTTTTACAACAATTTGTGCCATAATAGCACAAGCTGTTTGTAAATAATTTCAGTGAGAAACCTAAAATTGTGAAAAATTTAGTTTTTTTTTTTTATTTGTTCGCATTTGGCGGTGAAATGGTGGAATAAAATATACCAAAATGTGCCTAGATCAATACTTTGGGTTGTCTTCTAACAAAAAATATATACATGTCAAGGGATATTCAGGTATTCCTGACAGATATCAGGGTTCCAATGTAACTAGCGCTAATTTTGAAAAAAAGTGGTTTGGAAATAGCGAAGTGCTACTTGTATTTATGGCCCTATAACTTACAAAAAAAGCTAAGAACATGTAAACATTGGGTATTTCTAAACTCAGGACAAAATTTAGAAACTATTTAGCATGGGTGTTTTTTGGTGATTGTAGATGTGTAACAGATTTTGGGGGTCAAAGTTAGAAAAAGTGTGTTTTTTTCCATTTTTTATTATTTTTTTTTGTAGTAAATTATAAGATATGATGAAAATAATGATATCTTGAGAAAGTCAATTTAATGGCGAGAAAAACGGTATATAATATGTGTGGGTACAGTAAATGAGTAAGAGGAAAATTACAGCTAAACACAAACACCGCAGAAATGTAAAAATAGCCATTGTCATTAAGGGTAAGAAAATTGAAAAATGGTCCGGTCATTAAGGGGTTAAAGACACAGAACAGCGCTACATACACCTGCAAATTCTAACCAACAGCTGGCATACAAATGCAGATGCAAAGACACAGGCAGGAATCCAACACAGCAACAAAATGAGTCTTTGAGAAGATTAGATATACTTGCAAGCGCAGGCTTTAAAGAGTGTAAGCTTAATCCCACCCAGATAAACACCGCAATGGCTTCCAGAAGGCAGTCTAAACAAGATAAACCTGTAAAGAGTCAAGCAACAACGCAGTTAAACTTAACAATTTTTTCAAAGTTCTTGAAACACCCGATACTGCCATACTCAACACTCCAGAAACAGACACTATGCAGTCAGACACAGAAACCTCTGACACAGGCCTATCAGCAAGGGAACCACTCACAAGAGCAGATATTGACAATCTCCCTACTAAGGCAGACTTTGCATCCCTTATCACCCAAGTGGGGAAGATGATTAAAGATGGCCTTAAGGAAGTAAAAAAAGGACCTCTCCGAACTCGGAGAAAGGGTGGCAATCCTTGAAGAGGACTTAGACCAGATTCACAATGACATTGACTCACGCAATAGAACCCTAGATGTGCAGGATTCACTGATCCAGCAAATGCAGCTCCAGCTGGAGGATTTAGATAACCGTGGACGCCGCAATAACATCAGGATACGTGGTGTCTCTGAGAAAATTACAGCAGCTCAGATACCACAATACCTACAGCACCTGTTTCAGTTCCTGCTACAAACTTCTGAGCCGCCAAGTATGCACATTGAAAGGGCACACAGGTCCTTGCGGCCGAAACCGCCAGAAGGCAAACCTCCCAGGGATATTATACTAAAATTCCAATCCTAAACAGATAAAGAGAAAATAATGGAAGCCTCCAGAAGGATGCGCCAGATTACATATGAAGAAGACAGCATACAGATCTACGCCGATTTGAGCAACATCACATTAAACAGACGCAAGGAGGCCTGGTATCTAACTCTACACCTGCAGGATTTAAAAATACCGTACAGATGGGGTTTCCCCTTCTGTATCAAAGTTATACAGGGTTCACAGGTTGTCACTTATAGAACCCCGGAAGACCTAGAGGAATTTTGCAGGCAACTCAACATATCTCAACCCTGCTTACCACCCCTGGATAGTGTGACATCTTCTAGGACAATGTCTTCTACAAAAGACCCTAAGCCTCAAAGAAACCCCTGGAATAGGATAAACAGGAAGAGGCCGCAACCAACCTCCAGAGACTCAGACACCAACCCAACATGAGACCAAGAGAATTCAGAAGAAATGGTCATTTCTATTTTTTTTCCACTTTCTTCTCTTATTAACATTCTCTCCTTACAGACAAGTCCCACTTTCCTAAATACAACTCACCTAGATGGTGAATGGACCTGCATCAGATATGCAAGGCAAAGTGAGCACACTTGCTCACCAGACTGCAATGGATAAGTTAAGTAAGCTTTAATTGTTGTCATTTTATAATGCACTGTACTTAAAGGGACAGTCTAGTCCAAAAAAAAAAACTTTCATGATTCAGATTGGGCATGTAATTTTAAATAATTTTCCAATTTACTTTTATCACCAATTTCTTTGTTCTCTTGGTATTCTTTGTTGAAAGCTTAGCCTAGGAGGTTCATATGCTAATTTCTTAGACCTTGAAGGCCGCCTCTTAAGAATGCATTTTAACAGGTTTTTCATATAGATAACACTGTGCTCATGCACGTGAAGTTACCTGAGAGCCATCACTGATTGGCTAAACTGCAAGTCTGTCAAAAGAACTGAAATAAAGGGGCAGTTTGCAGAGGCTTAGATACAAGATAATCACAGAGGTAAAAAATATATAAATATAACTGTGTTGGTTATGCAAAACTAGGGAATGGGTAAAAAAGGGAGTATCTTTCTTTTTAAACAATAACAATTCTGGTGTAGACTGTCCCTTTAAGCCACTTAGGAAGTAGCTAAAACTCCCATATTCTTACCCCTTATTGAACAGGGAAGTATCCCCTACATTTACATATATTGTATATGGATATGTACAATTGTTAAGTTTGTTTTTTATGTTTTACTGTTCATAGAAGTTTTGGTTATTAATGTTGAAATAGTAGTGCAAAAGCTTGTTAGATCCACCAAAAAACTCCAAAATTTAGACAAGAGAAACAGGGACCCCCCGCATAGGCCAATAAACAAAGAATCACGTTATAATGAAACTCTCAGACGACAGTGTAGATCCTGGCTAATATACTGATGGGTACAAAAAATCTTAACTTATTAACGCAGAATGCTAAGGGGCTAAATTCCCCGACGAAAAGGTCAGTAATGCTGAACTGGTTTCATAAACATAAAAGTGAAATTGTATTTATCCAGGAAAACCACTTTGTACATAATACAGAACCCAAATTCAAGTCCAAACATTATCCAACGAGCTCCCATATGCACAAAAAGAGAAATGGGGTAGGAATCCTACTACATAAATCTATACAACTGCAGAATATCAACACATACTCTGAGGGGAGGTATCTAATACTAGTGGGAGAACTCTACAACAAGCCAATCACACTAGTAAATGTGTATGCCTCAAATATGGGACAAGCCAGGTTTTTTTTTAAAAATCACAGGAAAACTACTAGAGGTAGCTAAGGGAAACATAATATTAGCGGGAGACTTCAATGTCGCTCTCAATCCCAAACTAGATTGCTCCCTTACCAAGAGTTCCTAATCTCATAGCACATTAAGAACAATAACACACTGTCTCAGATCCAACTCTCTACTGGATGTCTGGAGAATCCAACACCCGACTAAAAAAAAATACAAATTTTTCTCAAACCCCAATAAGAGACATTCAAGATTGGACTATATCTGTATAGACCAATTGGGCTTGTCCTTGACTAGGGACACTGATATTATGCCAACCCCTTGGTTGGATCAATTTGCGGTCACATTGACCATGGAGTGGCCTGACAGACCAATAAGAGATTTTTGTTGGTGGCTAGATAATAGCCTTCTACTCCAACCTCAAATTTTCGATAAGGTATCCAAAACACTATCTGAATATTTTCGCCATAATCAATCCCCCCAATCCTACCCAGCTATAATTTGGGAAGCACATAAAGCCGTTATAAGAGGGGAATTTATCAAACAAAAAGCAACTCTTACCAAATTATAGAATCAGGAATATACACAGCTGTTATACCAACTTAAGGAGGCTGAAAAGGCACACAGACAACCCTGCTTCACCAAATAACTCCAGCAACCTCACAAAGGCGAGGGAAAATGTAAATAACCTATTAATGAAGGAAGCACATAAGAAAGCATATTACCTTAAGAAATTATATTTTACAGAAGGAAATAGAATAGGCCCATTATTAACTAGAGCATTAAGGAAAAGAACATATGCAAATTATATCCATAAAATACTAGATAAAACAAAGAAATCTTTGAATGCAAAGAAATAGCAAGCACCTTTAGTAAAAACTATCAATCTCTATACAACCTCCCACTCATGTATCTAGGGATCCGCTATGTCATTTTTGTAATGATGAGCTTTTAATATTTCTTCAAATAAAGATATCTGAAACTCCATCCGTATCCAGTGCATCCGACTATTTGTATTATTATCATTTGAAACGAAGGATTTTGCACGGAGAACACGAAGGAGACCCCTGCAAGCACAAGCCCACTCACCTCTCACGGTAACAGGTGGACGAGAATACGGGAGGCAAGACCGGGTGACGTCAGGCGCCGAGCGAGACTGAGGCTCGAGGGAACAGAGTGGAGCAGGACGCTTGTAAACCCTTTTTCCAAGACGGCACTGGTGGAGGTTTTACCCACAGTGACAAGGCACTCTGTGAACAGGTCGCCCCACGGAGGATCTTTGCCGCTAGGACCGGTCCATGGTGTTAGGTGAGTGGTGAAGAAACGGACGCTACAGGTCCGGTTACATGTTTAATATATGCCAATAGTGCAGTGGACTTGGGATTGTTTCAGGTGCCGATAACGAATTGTATACATTATCTATACAACCTCCCGTCAGGAGACTTATTCATACACAAGCACTAATAGATGAGTATATTGGGAAAGTCCATCTCGCCACAATACCTGAACCACTAGCCAAGGCCATCGATGATCCTATCACAGAGCAAGAGGTTATAGCAGCCATTAAGAGCCTCCCTACTCAAAAAAGCACAGGCCCAGACGGCCTGACGAATTTGTATTATAAAAACTTCCAACAAACTCTAGTACTGAACTTAACAGCTCTATCTAACTCCTTAGATGACGGAAGCCACTTTTCCCCACTATTACTGGAGGCACACATCACAGTCCTTCACAAAGGCAAACCCGCGACAGATACCAGTAGTTATCGTCCAATCTCACTGCTAAACGGTGACATTAAAATATACGCCAAAGTGTTAGCAAAAATAATTAATTTGGTTCTCCCAGCTATAGTCCATCTGGACCAGGCAGGCTTTGTTCTGCTCAGGGAGACCAGGGACAACACAATCAGAACAATGCGCATAATAGAGTATGCTAATTCGCATTAAAATCCCAATGGTCCTGGTCTCCACTGATGCGGAGAAAGCCTTTGATAGGGTGGCCTGGGCTTTCCTCAGACGCACACTACATCAATTTAGCTTTGGGGACACCATGATTAACAGAATTTTTCAGTTGTACTCGTCCCCATCAGCCAAAGTAAAGGTTAATGGAGTGCTATCACAAAGCTTTCCAATCACTAACGGAACGAGACAGGGGTGCCCACTCTACCCAATCCTATTTGTGCTGGTGATGGAGGTCTTGGCGTCCCGAGTTCGCTCCAACTCAAACATATCGGGAGTAAGTGTAGGCCCAAATCATTATAAAGTATCAATGTTTGCGGACAACGTTCTGCTAACGCTGACATCCCCCAATCACTCCCAGCCCTCATGGAGGAATTTGATACATTTGGAACATTATCCAATTTCTCCATTAATAAACAAAAGTCAGAGATCATGAATGTTTCCTTGCCCCAGAGAGAATTCCATTACCTCAAAACCATAAGCCCATTTAAAATACAGCACTCACAATTTAAATATTTTGGAGTCCAGCTGACCCCTAAAATAGCACACTAATATGACGCAAACTATAAAATCTTGCAGGCCTCCATACAGCACACTCTACAAAACTGGCAGGACAAGCCAATATCCTGGTGGGGTAGAATTCAGGCCATAAAAATGTCTATCCTACCGAAAATACTATACATTCTTCAGACGGTCCCTATCACACTACCAACATCATACCTTCCACAACTCCAAAAGAACATTAACACATTTCTCTGGGGGAAGATAAAACCACACAAACGCAGCCACCATATATAGAACATTAAAGGAAGGGGGGTTGGGAGTTCCGAAATTGGAAACCTATTACCACTTAGTGGTATTACAAAATATACTGGATTGGCATGGTAAAAAAGAAATAAAAGCCTGGGTGTCAATGAATTCCCAGATTTTAAGAACTTCTAAGCCCAGATCAATATGCTGGATACCCAAAAACCTTAGACCCCCATTGTGTCACACTTCACACTTGTTTAGGCATATTTTTGATACATGTGACAATTTAATCCAGAAACACCCGAAACTTTCCTCACCCCACTTCCCACTTACTCCAGTATTTCAAGATTCTCATTCTCACCCCACATAAATTGCATAGAATATACCCCTTGTCCACGGTAACATGCTGGAGGGGCTGCGACGAACCAGGGACCATGGCAAATATATGGTGGCATTGCCCTAAAATCACTCCCTTCTGGAGAATAATAGAGCAGACACTACAAATAGGTGGTACAGGATTCACACTATCTCCAACTGTGGCCTTGCTAAACCAGAATCCCAAATGCAACTGCAAGATTCGTAACATCCTGATAAAAATATGCCTAAATAGCGCCAAGTCCCTTATTGCACAACATTGGAAATCAGCCTCAATACCCACCACCCAGCAGTGGATTTCTAAAATTTCAGATACTATCCCTTTAGAGCAGTATGGGTACTATAAGAGAAACCAACTAGATATTTTCCTGGATGTGAGATTTTACTGGAAAACTCTATTAAAGTCAAAACATAGACCCCCTATAACAGAGACATCAGAGAGATCTTAACCCACTAAGATAACCAGACCTCTCATAGGCAATAATATGCAAGCGAATTACTGTGGATCTCCCTATATCTATATTTTGTACACTACTTATCATGTTATATTTTATATGTTCTTTATTATTAGAATTAAGATTGTTAAAATTGGTTTCCCCGGGGCGGAGCCAGCAGCCAAACAGGGAAGACGTGCTTAGGAGAGCTCCTGCTATATTTTATTAAATATAAAGGTGAATATTGGACTAACCCTCTGAAATTAGCCTCAAAGGCTAGGCTAACGTACTGGCTAAGGCAGGACGTTTTCTGCAGCATTGGGGGAACTGGCACAGAGGTAGAACTTTTGCTTGCCTCTTTTAGCCGGGAAATACCCAGGCTTTTGGGGCCTATGACAGACCTGCTACTAAAGGAAGGAGAAGCGGTTCTAGATTTATACTCAACTGAGCTAAAGATTTCATTCTACAGGATGGAGAGTCTACACGCATCACTACATTCCATGATACTCGAGCTGGCTCGTAAGATGGACAATAATTTCACTGACCTACAAATTTCCATCAAACAGATCAGCATGGCAAATGGCGCGGCGCAGCTTGTACCATCAGTGCAAGATACTGTAGCGTCAGATAAGGATCCCTCTACTCTAATGCGGTCACCACTTGTCTTAACAGCGAGGTGTGCACAGCTTGCAGTGTACACTGAGAGAGAAACTACTGACCTCGGATTGGAGACCTCCACCTCTGCTGGCTTTCTGTCTGCTTCTGGTAAAGTGACCGCACCCGAGACACATGTGCTTACTTATATGCCGGATAGCAGGCGATTGCTACCTATGGAACACCCCAGCACCCATGTCTACCCGGCTTCCTCTGTAACCAACGTATCCATGGGTAAGCTCTTGGCCCCGATACTTCACGGAAGGCTGACACCGCACATCACTTACCACGTTAGCGGCCATCATCTCACTGCAACTTGCCAACAACTCCCTACACATGACAGGATCTTACTGATTTGGCTATCGGTTGGGACTATTCCTTGTCTATTTGTTTGCAATCACAGGTACAGGTCCAGCACCTTAAAGATTGGAATCGGGTGAGATCTCCGATGATTACAGGACAGATCTAGTGGCTTAACCAGATGACCTTTTGTCTTGCTTTAAACAGCTTGCTACGAGATGAATTAATTTTGATGCTCCTAACATACCCTTCTCTAACTCTGAGACAAACTATGAACTGCCAGTCATATCATTCCTGTGTTATAATCCATCTTGCTATTCTCTCCCTTATATTAGTTTATAACTTACAAACCTGTACAAGGTTCATGATACTGAATGCTGTGTATTTACACAATGTTAGTTTGGACGTCAGGAGAGTTATTCTGACAGGCACTTATATCCCTAGGTATCTTATACACATATCTTGATATACCTAATCAAGCATTCATACTAGTTATGGTTTTAACCTAAATAGAACTCGTTTCCTCTTGGCTCCCCCTACATAAAAATACCTGGCATTCAACATATATAGATACCGGTATTCTCCATATTATGGTCAGGTTGTCAGCTTGCACAAGTTTGCCTTGTAAGACCTTATATCATAGCAGATATACCTCAGTAACATTTATCCCTCAAAATGTTATGTTATTACCTTAATCTCATATTACTAAGAGGAAGTATTAGCTTGAACCTTATCTCAACTGTTTGGCTATAGATTTAGGGTAGTCAGGTTTGACTCTATTTAATTTATGTTGGGTGTACTACACGCAGATTGGTACCGCAGGACTGTTAACAAAATATTACATATTGCTTGTTTATGTGTCCTCATGTTCAAATTATATTCACTCTGTATATAGGGGTCTTTTTGATATACTAGAATACCACGTCTTGCAATCTGCTAGGCATATATTTATATAATTTAAGCTCAGATTTCTACCTGCTATATTACTTTGATTTTAGATATTATCTTTCCTTTTAATAGGATCCTGAGAATGGCCTTCTGCATATAGAAAGAACCCCCAGATCTGTTAGTCTCACTATATAGTCTAAACACGCACAGAGACTGAGGATCTCTATACCTAAGGAAGTAATATTTAGATGTGTTTAAATATGGTATAATCCCTCTGTTTACCAAAAGTTGTTTATATCTATATGTTATAATATATCTGGGTAAATGCTATACTATGCATAGATTCTTGACATAACTCTCTCCTTCATCCACGTTAAGGAGCTAGCCCAGTATGTATTTTGCTTATTATGCCCTACATGTTTTAAAACAGTTTGTAAATGTCTGTAGATTAAATTCTACCACATAACAGAAATAAGTCACCGGGTAGAGAATTTAGATTTGTTTCTTCACTCCACTACTACACTTTGTTCACTATACACTCCTATAGCAGAAATAATATATTTCTCCCCAGGTTCTTTCTGAATCTACAACAGGTTTACTGCAATGTTTGATAATATGTCTTTCATACACTCGCTGGTGCTTATAAATGCTCAGATGCCATTGCATCACACTTTTTTAATATAGGCCCAGAAGATAACCTATTTAGTTCTATTATATATTAATGCTAAAGGGATTCTATAAATTGCCTTTCCTCCTTGCAGGTTATGATGTGTACTACTTATGTTATGTGTTTATTATATGATCATATGTATCTCATCGTTCCTAAACAAGTTTGCTATCTTCTCAAATGTTATATGGAAATGAATATATTCTATCATACTCCACTTTAACGAGTGCTCAAGTTTGCTACGCAATGTTTAAATAAGCTCACATTCTGCCTGTTTCATTAATCTTTAGATCAGTCCTGAGCACCTAAGTAAATTGCTACTATCGTGACATATATACATTCCTTTCTAGTTTATGTTTGTAATGTTTGGGTCTCCCTGACTGAATCAGCAGAATGGCCTTTAGCCCCTACCTAGTTACTCCATTTTGTGTGGAATGTTACTTTACTCCACTATATACTCCTAAGTGGACTAACTATTCAAGGCATATCTCATTTAGCTCTTTGGTAACCCAGTTTCCAGGCCTATGGTCTCTACAATTGGGCACTTGTGAGTCCACATCAAGCACCATATGCTATTTACATTTATATATGGCTCCGTCCCCCCACCCCCTCTCCCTATGCGTATAGCGGTGCTTACCCGCTGAATATCCCCCTTCCCCCTATATATCTCGGCCCAAGAGTGGCTGATATCTATGCTAACCCTCCACAGGCTGTTATTTTGGTCTTAGATTAAATATTAGTAGAATGTGGAGTTCATACGCTGACTTTATAATATAAAATGAAGTTCTGTATCATCTCGCCTAAGATGTTGTCTATCTTCATAATCAGATTTGAAATGTATTTGCTATTGCTTTATGCGCATATTGCTTTCTCAATAATGCCTTTCTATAGACAATGTATTACTCTCTCTGTTGTAACTTTGGCCTTAGGGCGAGTCCTTGTTGTGATGATATATGATTTAACTTCAATAAAAAATTATTTTCAAAAAAAAAAATTGGTTTCCCAGTTCCTAGCACTCAATGTGGCAAAAAAGTGTTTCCCTCCAGAGACCATTTTATATAATTAATATCACGGGGTCCATAAGGGCCCATCAAAAGAGGAAATGATTTAAAGGATCGTTGACGATGGGGTATATCCCCAGACAAGGAATGGACATGTTACATATGCAGCCTGCTACAATTGTTATCTCATTGTACATTGTGCGATATTCATTTATCTTTTGTAATGCCATATACTATTTTGTCAACTTTTGTTTGGAAAACTAATAAAAAATTATTATTACATTTTTTTTTTACAAAAGCTTAAAAGTTAATCAAATTACATCTTACAAGTGGCAATGTCCATAAATAATAATAATAGCATTACTCTTTTTCAAGAAATCATTCTACTATCTAATCCATAAGATTAGACACTGAATATTAGTTTATGGTTCTTGCTACTGGTGAAGGCAAAGATGTGAGGGGAATCTTTAGCCCCCCCCTTTCTTTAATGTAATTGGCAAGAGTCCATGAGCTAGTGATGTATGGGATATACAATCCTACCAGGAGGGGCAAAGTTTCCCAAACCTCAAAATGCCTATAAATACACCCCTCACCACACCCACAATTCAGTTTTACAAACTTTGCCTCCTATGGAGGTGGTGAAGTAAGTTTGTGCTAAGATTTCTACATTGATATGCGCTTCTCAGCACTGTTGAAGCCCGATTCCTCTCAGAGTACAGCGAATGTCAGAGGGACGTGAAGGGAGTATCACTTATGAATACGATGATTTCCCTAACGGGGGTTTATTTCATAGGTTCTCTGTTATCGGTCGTAGAGATTCATCTCCTACCTCACTTTTCAGATCGACGATATACTCTCAATTTACCATTACCTCTACTTATAACAGTTTCAGTACTGGTTTGGCTATCTGCTATATGTGGATGGGTGTCTTTTGCTAAGTATGTTTTTTAATACTTAAGACACCTCAGCTATGGTTTGGCACTTTATGCATTTATATAAAGTTCTAAATATATGTATTGTACTTATATTTGCTTTGAGTCAGGTTCATGTATTTCCTTCTGCAGACTGTCAGTTTCATATTTGGGGAATATAAACATTTTTTTTAAGAAATGTATTTCTTCCCTGGGGTTTAGTCTTTTTTTCAATTGACTACTTCTTGCAAATTGCGGGCGGTATTAGGCCTGCGGGTGCGTCAAATGCTAAACTTTATTGCGTCATTCTTGGCGCGAAAATATTTTTGGCGCGGAAAAATACGTCTATGACGCAACTTCGTAATTTCCGGAGTCATACTTGACGCCGAGACATTTCACACGGTTGCGTCATTAGTGACGCGAGTGTGTCATTTCCGGTTATTTTTGGCGCCAAACTTTTTCTTTATTTCGATACCCCATTGATGTTTGCCTCTTGCCTTTTTCTCTATCAGAGGGCTATGCTATTTGCATTTTTTCCCATTCCTGAAACTGTCATATAAGGAAATGGATAATTTTGCTTTATATGTTGTTTTTTCTTTTATATTTTGCAAGATGTCTCAATCTGATCCTGCCTCAGAAGTTTCTGCTGGAACATTGCTGCCTGACATAGGTTCTACCAAAGCTAAGTGCATTTGTTGTAAAATTGTAGAAATTATTTCGCCAAATGTCATTTGTAATAGTTGTCATGATAAACTTTCACATGCAGATAGTGTATTCATCAGTAATAGTACATTGCCAGTTGCAGTTTCTTAAACTTCTAATGGGCATGATATACCTGTAAATTTTAAAGAATTTGTTTGATTCTATCCTGAAGGCTTTTTCTGCATTTCCACCTTCTAAAAAACGTAAAAGGTCTTTTAAAACTTCTCATTTAGTTGATGAAATGTCAAATGACCAACAACATAATTTATCCTCTTCTGATGAGGATCTATCTGATACAGAAGATCCTTCCTCAGACATTGTCACTGACAAATCTACTTATTTATTTAAAATAGAGTACATGCGTTCTTTATTAAAAGAAGTGTTAATTACTTTGGATATTGAGGTAACCAGTCCTCTTGACGTTCAGTCTAATAAACGTTTAAATGCTGTTTTTAAACCTCCTGTGGTTTCTCCAGGGGTTTTTCCTATTCCTGAGGCTATTTCTGGTATGATTTCTAAGGAATGGAATAAACCAGGTACTTCTTTTATTCCTTCTTCAAGGTTTAAAAAATTGTTTCCTTTACCAGCAAAATCTATAGAGTATTGGGAAAAAATCCCCAAAGTTGATGGGGCTATTTCTACTCTTGCTAAACGTACCACTATTCCAATGGAAGATAGTACTTCCTTTAAGGATCCTTTAGATAGGAAGCTTGAATCTTATCTAAGGAAGGCCTATTTATATTCAGGTCATCTTCTCAGACCTGCAATTTCTTTGGCTGATGTTGCGGCTGCATCAACTTTCTGGTTGGAGAATTTAGCGCAACAGGATTTGCATTCTGACTTATCTAGCATTATTCGCTTACTGCAATATGCTAATCATTTTATTTGTGATGCTATTTTTGATATTATCAAAATTGATGTTAGATCCATGTCTTTAGCTATATTAGCTAGAAGAGCTTTGTGGCCTAAATCTTGGAATGCTGATATGACATCTAAATCTAGATTACTATCTCTTTCTTTCCAAGGTAATAATTTATTTGGTTCTCAGTTGGATTCTATTATTTCAACTGTCACTGGGGGAAAGGGAGTTTTTCTGCCTCAGGATAAAAAACCTATTCATTCCTTTTGTCAGAATAACAAACAAAAACTCAATCCTCCCCCCAAGGAATCTGCTTCCAATTGGAAGCCTTCCTCAAATTGGAATAAATCCAAGCCATTTAGGAAACCAAAGTCAGCCCCTAAGTCCGCATGAAGGTGCGGCCCTCATTCCAGCTCAGCTGGTAGGGGGCAGATTAAGGTTTTTCAAGGATATTTGCATAAAATCTGTCCAAAATTAATGGATTCAGAGTAAGACCTCCTGTGAGAAGATTTTTTTCTCTCACGTATCCCAGCAAATCCAGTAAAAGCTCAGGCTTTCCTGAAGTGTGTTTCAGACCTGGAGTCTTCAGGGGTAATCATGCCAGTTCCTCTTCAGGAACAAGGTTTGGAGTTTTATTCAAATCTATTCATTGTCCCAAAAAAGGAAAATTTTGAATCGTTATGTAAGAATACCAACTTTCAAGATGGTGACTATAAGGACTATTCTGCCTTTTGTTCAGCGAGGACATTATATGTCCACAATAGACTTGCAGGATGCATACCTTCATATTCCGATTCATCCAGAACATTTTCAGTTTCTGAGATTCTCTTTTCTAAACAAGCATTACCAATTTGTTGCTCTTCCATTTGGCCTAGCAACAACTCCAAGAATCTTTTCAAAGGTTCTGGGTGCCCTACTCTCTGTAATCAGAGAACAGGGTATTGCAGTGTTTTCTTATTTGGATGATATCTTGGTACTAGCTCAGTCTTTACGTACTGCAGAATCTCACACGAATCAACTAGTGTTGTTTCTTTGGAAACATGGTAGGAGGATCAATTTACCAAAAAGTTTCTTGATTCACACAAGGGTCACCTTTTTAGGCTTCCAGATAGATTCAGTGTCCATGAGTCTGTCTCTAACAGACAAGAGACATTTAAAATTGGTTGCAGCCTGCCGGCACCTTCAGTCTCATTCATTCCCTTTAGTGGCTATGTGCATGGAAGTTTTAGGTCTCATGACTGCAGCATCGGACGCGATCCCCTTTGCTCGTTTTCACATGAGACCTCTACAGCTTTGTATGCTGAACCAATGGTGCAGGGATTATACAAAGATATCACAATTAATATCCTTAAATCCCAATGTACAACACTCTCTGACATGGTGGATAGATCACCATCGTTTAGTTCAAGGGGCTTCTTTTGTTTGGCCAACCTGGACGGTGATCACAACAGATGCGAGTCTTTCAGGTTGAGGAGCTGTTTGGGGATCTCTGACAGCACAAGCGGTTTGGAAATCTCAAGAGGCGAGATTACCAATAAATATTTTAGAACTCCGTGAAATTCTCAGAGCTCTTCAGTTTTGGCCTCTGTTAAAGAGAGAACCGTTCATTTGTTTTCAGACAGACAATATCACAACAGTGGCATATGTCAATCATCAGGATGGGACTCACAGTCCCCAAGCTATGAAAGAAGTATCTCGGATACTTGCTTGGGCGGAATCCAGCTCCTGTCTAATCTCTGCGGTACATATCCCAGGTGTAGACAATTGGGAGGCGGATTATCTCAGCCGCCAGACTTTACATCCAGGGGAGTGGTCTCTCCATCCAGATGTATTTTCTCAGATTGTTCAGATGTGGGGTCTTCCAGAGATAGATCTCATGGCCTCTCATCTAAACAAGAAACTTCCCAGATACCTGTCCAGGTATGTTCAGGCGGAAGCAGTGGATGCGCTGACACTTCCTTGGTGTTATCATCCTGCTTACATTTTCCCGCCTCTAGTTCTCCTTCCAAGAGTGATCTCCAAAATCATCATGGAACAGTTTTTTGTGTTGCTGGTGGCTCCAGCATGGCCACACAGGTTTTGGTATGCGGATCTGGTTCGGATGTCCAGTTGCCCGCCTTGGCCGCTTCCATTACGGTCAGACCTACTATCTCAAGGTCCGTTTTTCCATCAGGATCTCAAATCATTAAATTTGAAGGTATGGAAATTGAACACTTAGTACCAAGTCATAGAGGTTTCTTTGACTCAGTGATTAATACTATGTTAAAAGCTCGTAAATCTGTCTCTAGAAAGATTTATTATAGAGTTTGGAAGACTTACATTTCATGGTGTTCTTCTCATAAATTCTCCTGGCATTCTTTTAGAATTCCTAGAATTTTACAGTTTCTTCAGGATGGTTTGGATAAGGGTTTATCTGCAAGTTCCTTGAGAGGACAAATCTCTGCTCTTTCTGTTTTATTTCACAGAAAGATTGCTATACTTCCTGATATACACTGTTTTGTACAGGCTTTAGTTCGTATTAAGCCTGTCATTAAATCAATTTCTCCTCCTTGGAGTCTTAATTTGTTCTGAAGGCTTTACAGGCTCCTCCATTTGAACCTATGCATTCTTTGGACATTAAACTACTTTCTTGGAAAGTGTTGTTCCTTTTGGCCATCTCTTCTGCAAGAAGAGTTTCTGAGCTATCTGCTCTTTCTTGTGAGTCTCCTTTACTGATTTTTCATCAGGATAAGGCAGTTTTGCGGACTTCTTTTCAATTTTTACCTAAGGTTGTAAATTCTAACATTATTAATAGAGAAATTGTTGTCCCTTCCTTATGTCCTAATCCTAAGAATTCTTTGGAAAGATCCTTACATTCTTTGGATGTGGTAAGAGCTTTGAAATATTATGTGGAAGCTACTAAAGATTTCAGGAAGACTTCCAGTCTATTTGTTATATTTTCTGGTCCTAGGAAAGGTCAGAAGGCTTCTGCTATTTCCTTGGCTTCTTGGTTGAAACTTTTGATTCATCAAGCTTATTTGGAGTCGGGTCAGGCCCCGCCTCTGAGAATTACAGCTCATTCTACTAGATCAGTCTCCACTTCGTGGGCTTTTAAGAATGAAGCTTCAGTTGATCAGATTTGCAAAGCAGCAACTTGGTCTTCTTTGCATACATT
This sequence comes from Bombina bombina, assembly GCF_027579735.1. NCBI lineage: Eukaryota > Metazoa > Chordata > Amphibia > Anura > Bombinatoridae > Bombina > Bombina bombina. Next base: position 782,418,878 of record NC_069502.1, on the reverse strand, counting down.
TACTAAATTCTACCGTTTTGGTGTATTTGCTTCTTCGGAAGCAGTTTTTAGTAGAAAAGTTCTTCAGGCAGCTGTTTAATTCTTCTGCTTTTGATTTAAGTTTTTTTCTTTCAAAAATGAAAATAAACTTATTTTTTTGGGTTGTGGATTAATTTTTTCAGCGGAATATGGCTGTTTTTATTCTTATTCCCTCCCTCTCTAGTGACTCGAGTGGAGATCCACATCTTGGGTATTGCCATCCCATACGTCACTAGCTCATGGACTCTTGCCAATTACATAAGAGAAAACATAATTTATGTAAGAACTTACCTGATAAATTCATTTCTTTCATATTGGCAAGAGTCCATGAGGCCCACCCTTTTTATGGTGGTTATGATTTTTTGTATAAAGCACAATTATTTCCAAATTTCTTTTGTTGATGCTTTCTACTCCTTTATCACCCCACTGCTTGGCTATTCGTTAAACTGAATTGTGGGTGTGGTGAGGGGTATATTTATAGGCATTTTGAGGGTTGGGAAACTTTGCCCCTCCTGGTAGGATTGTATATCCCATACGTCACTAGCTCATGGACTCTTGTCAATATGAAAGAAATGAATTTATCAGGTAAGTTCTTACATAAATTATGTTTTTTTTCTAGTCTCAAATTGCTTATTACTAGGTTAATTGTACTTGATACTTTCCTGTAACATGTTATTACAAGTGAAAGAGCGATTATTAAACAGCGCTTACTTCCAGAAAGGGAAAATATCTTTATCACTATTACTGGTCAACTTTCAAATATGACTATAAACTATACACAAAATGTGTCGGGTATCAAAACTACTCAAATATACAGTCTAAAATTGATTGTACATTCGTCACACAATAAAATGCAATTAGTTAAAACATTGAGACATTAAAAGTTAATACAAATACAAATCTAAAAGATACTGTTGAATATATTGATATTGGCGGAATCGATGGAATTAAAAACAAACATAAAAAAAATAACTAATGAAAACCGGATCTCACCTCAAACCAGGAAAGTCTGGGTGTACTCGGATAAATCTGAATGATCCAAAAACCTGGTGCAGCTGTTTACCGGGGGTGTCCTTCGTGCCGTCCGGAGTAGGGTAGAATCCAGAGATCTGTGAAAAACAAAGCGCAACCAGATTCAAGTGCAGATATTGAGAATGAAACACACCACGCTACTGAGTTGCACTTACAATGTTACCAATTTTATTATGCACTGCAACATATCCCAGTGGTTGAAATAAATGTGTGAAATACACAGTCCATATAAAAAAGTCTCTTCCTCAGTCAGTCTCTGTATACGGCACTCACTACAGTAGTGAGTGCCGTATACAGTGACTGAGTTTGATGAAGGAGAGACGTTTTTATATGGATATGTAGCGTGGTGTGTTTCATTCTCAATATCTGCACTTGAATCTGCTTGCGCTTTGTTTTTCACAGATCTCTGGATGCCATTATATTATCCAATACCCAAAACTAGCTCCCTACCTGGACTCTAAAGGTGATGCCTCTATACTTTAGGGCTCGTGTATCAAATCAGAGTTATAATGCATTTAGCCCTATCTATTTCTAGTCTACGACACAGTAACTTGCATTTTTTAATGTTTTTTTTATAATCTTTATTTATATCACTGTTCATAACATACAGGCAATGACAGTATATTAATAACAAGGTTCCAATATAAGAATAATAAAATGCACTCTCATATGAGTTTAAGATAGCAGTCTCTGATATTCATTCTTTACTAAAGATAAGGCATACTTGGACAGTGCTTAAAAATATATATATTGTATATCTGGGTTCAATAGCCACATTTTTTTTTTACATTTTTATTTTTAATAGTTCATTTTTGAGACGTTACATTTTTTGAAAGGGTAATTGCCTGTTAATGATTTATATATATATATATATATATATATATATATATATATATATATATATATATATATTGTATTTCTATGAATACATTTGTGATAATATTCATCAATATTTGTGTTTAATCATATCTGCATTATTTATATTTAGATACTGTTCCTTATAAAAGGTGTATTATTTTATTCTATAAATTCACCATTCTCCAGTCTTGTACTGCTCCCTTGTGGAGCGCTCCTTATTTCATATTTACTCTATTTTATTATCCTTTAACCCACTTAGGGAAGGTGGGTTGTAAATAGGAGCTTGTACACGACAAGTCTTAGCGCCCAACTTTTCATTATTTTTTTTATCTAAAAAAAAACATATTAAAATATACATGTAAAGGGGAGCAGGTTAAGTCCCCTGGCTATGCTGTAACTGTGTCAGAGTACCTACAAATAGCCTCAGTGCTGTGTCGTTGCTGTGTAAAGGTACCTTATGCAGCACCCCTCCACTGGCTTAACAGGCATGTCAATGCAGCTGCAGCAGTATCCAGTAGAGGTATTGAGTACCACAGAGGATTGCAGTAGGAAATACCGGAGTCCCTCATCCCCACGACACATGAAGGTAGTAAAGGCTGAATTCCCATTAGGGAAATGCTGTGCACATAACAGGGTATTCCTGTGTCCCTGTATCATTCAGCTGCTGTGAAGAGTGTTTAATTTCTTCTTTGTAAGTTATACTCCTCAGGGACTCTGGGTCTCAAATAGTTTTTAGCTCCCAATTTGTAATCCATAAGCAAGTAGCTGGAACAACCTATATTCTCAACCATCCTACAAGGCCAAGAATAAAACTAAGAGCTAGATGGGAGGGTTTTAAAGCTCTGGGTTCTTTGGCTCCTCCCAGTTGCGGGAAAAATATACCATATGAAAGAATTCTCCTTCTTTGGAACAATTTACAGATTTGAATAAAACCCCAGATCCCGTTCCTGAAAAGGAACTGGCACAATTACCCCAGATAACTCCAGGTCTGAAACACACTTCAGGAAAGCCTGAGCCTTTACTGGGTTCACTGGAATATGTGAGAGAAAGAAACTTCTCACAGGCGGTCTTACTTTGAAACCTATTATGTACCCTTGAGAAACAATGCTCTGAATCCAATGATTTTGGATTGAATTGATCCAAACATCCTTGTAAAATCTTAGTCTGCCCCCTACCAGCTGCGCTGTAATGAGGGCCGCACCATCATGCGGACTTGGGGACTGATTTTGTTTTTTTATATGGCTTGGATTTATTCCAGACTGGATAAGGCTTCCAATTGGAAACCGTTCCCTTAGGGGAAGGGTCAGGTTTCTGTTCCTTATTCTGAAGAAAGGAACGAAAACGGTTAGCAGCCCTAAATTTACCCTTAGATTTTTTATCCTGAGGCAAAAAAGCTCCCTTCCCCCCAGTGACAGTTGAAATAATAAAATCCAACTGAGAACCAAATAATTTATTACCTTGGAAAGAAAGAGATAGCAACGTTGATTTAGAAGTCATATCAGCATTACAAGATTTAAGCCATAAAGCTCTTCTAGCTAAAATAGCTAAAGACATATATCTGACTTTGATTCTAATGATATCAAAAATGGCATCACAAATGAAATTATTAGCATGTTGAATTAGCTTAACAATGCTATACACATTAAGATCTGGTACTTATTGCGCTAAAGTTTCCAACCAAAAAGTTGAAGCAGCAGCAACATCAGCCAAAGAAATAGCAGGCCTAAGAAGATGACCTGAACACAAATAAGCCTTCCTTAGATAAGATTCAATCTTCCTATCTAAAGGATCTTTAAAAGAAGTACTATCTGTCGTAGGCATAGTAGTACGCTTTGCAAGAGTAGAGATGGCCCCATCAACTTTGGGGATTTTTTCCCAAAACTCCAATCTATCAGTCTGCAAAGGATACAGTTTCTTAAACCTTGAAAAAGGAGTAAATGAAGTACCCAGACTATTCCATTCCCTAGAAATTACATCTGAAATAGCATCAGGAACAGGAAAAACCTCTGGAATAACTACATGAGGTTTAAAAACCAAATTTAAACTTTACTGGTTTTAATATCAAGAGGACTAGTCTCCTCCATATCTAATGCAATCAACACCTCCTTTAATAAGGAACGAATATACTCCTTTTTCAATAAGTATGAAGATTTGTCAGTGTCAATGTCTGAGGCAGAATCTTCTGAACCAGATAGATCCTCATCAGAGATAGATAAATCAGAATGCTGTCGGTCATTTAAAAATTCATCAAATTTATGAGAAGTTTTAAAAGACCTTTTACGTTTATTAGAAGGTGGTATAACAGACAGAGCCTTCTGAATAGAATTAGAAACAAATTCTTTCACATTAACAGGAATATCCTTAACATTAGATGTTGAAGGAACAACAACAGGTAATGGATTACTACTAATGGACATATTGTCTGCGTTTGAAAGTTTATCATGACAACTAACACAAACTACAGCCGGAGGAACAGTTACCACAAGTTTACAACAAATGCACTTAGCTTTGGTAGAACCGACATCAGGCAGCAGGATTTTAGTAGTAGATTCTGAGACAGGGTCAGATTGAGACATCTTGCAATACGTAATAGAAAAAAACAACATATAAAGCAAAATTATCAATTTACTTATATGACAGTTTCAGGAATGGGAAAAAATGCAAACAAAATAAGCATTTGGGAACCAGAAGCAAAATGAAATAAGTAGTTAAATAATGTCAAAAATCTGGAGCCAAGTATGACGCCCACAACTTACAAAATATTTTTTGGCGCCAAGAACGTCTGCAACAAACACGAGCGTCATAGATGACGCAACTACATGAAAACTCTCGGCACCAACTAAGACGCCAGATATGACGAAATTACGTCAACAAACGTAATTCTCGCGCCAAAAAAGTATTGCGCCAAAAATGACGCAACAAATTATAGCATTTTGCGCTCCCGCGAGCCTAACAGCCCGCAATTTAGAAAAGAAAGTCAATTTGAAAAATTTTCAGGTAAGAATTTTTTATTTTTTTTATGCATTTCCCAAAATGAAACTGACAGTCTGAAAGAAGGAAATATACTGATTAACCTGAATCATGGCAAATATAAGTACAAACATATATTTAGAACTTTACATATAAAGTGCCAAACCATAGCTGAGAGTGTCTTAAATAAAAGAAAACATACTTACCAAAAGACACTTATCTACATAAAGGAGATAGCCAAACCAGTACTGAAACGAGAATCAGTAGAGGTAATGGTATAAAAGAGTATATCGTCGATCTGAAAAGGGAGGTAGGAGATGAATCTCTACGACAAATAACAGAGAACCTATGAAATAGATCCCCGTTAGGATGACCATTGTATTCAATAGGTAATACTCCCTTCACATCCCTCTGTCATTCACTGCACTCTGAGAGGAACCAGGCTTCAGCATGCTGAGAAGCGCATATCAACGTAGAAATCTAGCACAAACTTACTTGACCACCTCCATAGGAGGCAAAGTTTGTAAAACTGAATTGTGGGTGTGGTGGGGGGTGTATTTATAGGTATTTTGAGGTTTGGGAAACTTTGCCACTCCTGGTAGGAATGTATATCCCATACGTCACTAGCTCATGGACTCTTGCCAATTATATGATAGAAACATAGCTCCAAAGACTTAAAGGGATAGGAAAGATAGAGCATGCCATTTTATGACACTTTTATATTAACCTCTATTTTTAAATGTGCTTCGTTCTCTTAGTATCCCTTGTTAAAAAATGAATACGCACATATCATACACTAGTGGGAGCTGCTGCTAATTGGTGCCTGCACACATTTGTCTTTTGTGATTGGCTAAATAGATATTTTCAGCTTCCTGTCAGTAGTTCAAAGTTGTCCCTTCAGCAATGGATAACAAGAGAATGAAAAAAATTTGATAATATAATTAAATTGGAAAGTTGTTTAAAATTGTATGTTCTATCTAAATCATAAAATAAAATTTTGGGGTTTACTATCCCTTTAAATTCCCTGTGCATCCATTTATTATATCCAGCACTGCTGGATAATGACATGCTTGAGAAATAGGCAAACCGATCCTACTGCTGTACCTAACAGCCTGAGGGATCCAAAAACTTGTACTCTTAGCCATCTTCAAAACTGAGATTAATCCACTGAGCGTAATCTAGTATGAGAAATAAAAAAATCAATAAACACCTCTCTTGATCCTTGCTCCTCCATGACGAGGCAAAGAACTACTGGGGAGGAAGGTGAAGTAGGAAGGATATATATTAAGCTCTGGAAGGGTGTCTTCGCCTCCTCCTGGTGGCCAGGTGTTGAATTCCCAAGTGTAAGGATGATGGATTCTCACTACCATTAGAAAGAAATTTTATATATATATATATATATATATATATATATATATATATATATATATATATATATATATATATATATGTGCATGTATATGTATGTGTGTATATATATATATTATATGTGCATATATATATATATATATATATATATATATATATACACATACATACAATTTATTTTCACTGTTTCCCCCTTCCTACAGAACAACACGATGCTGTCTTTTTCAACACTTTATAGTAGTTAGAAAAAGGGGAGTTTTCCCCTAAAAATCACTAAATGCATACTTTTGTTTCTTCCAAGTCTAGTGAGTGCAGATTCTGGTAACTAACTTTTTCTGTCTGTCCCAGTTTAAAACATAGACCAAATAAACAATATGAGAGAAAACAAAACATGGAATAATATATATATATATATATATATATATATATATATATACACACAGTATATATATATATATATATATATATATATATATATATATATTAAACAAGGCTGAATTATTCATTGCACCACAGATAGTGAACCATGAAGATGATGTTGTGGAAAATAAACTGCAGAAATACTTACCTGATTACCTCCTGCATTATGGCACTCATAGACACCAACAACTCCATCGGAAAAATGGCCTAAGGTGTCAAGACAATTTGTACCTTGCTGCAAAGCTCCAAATGCAATATCTTGATGGTCAGGAACCCTAGAAGTGAAACAAGACCATTATAGTGAATTGTTTCAGTATGTGCTTATTTAAGTACAATTTGTGTTTTGTGGAGGTAAACTTCATATAAAATTTTAATTGATAAAAGTCAGATCATCCAGTCTAACTCTTAACAGCTTCCATAGTAAATTTGCTGTAACCACACATGTATAAACTAAAACATAGTTTATGTAAGCACTTACCTGATAAATTAATTTATTTTATGGTGGGAGAGTCCACGAGCTGTTACTAATGGGATATACATTCATACAAGGAGGAGGCAAAGTTTGCCAAAACTCAAAAGCCGAAAAATACCCTGCCCACCTCACTCATACCTCAGTTTAATGTATAGCCAAGAGGTAAGGTGTTTAAGGAGTAAAAGCAGGAAAAAAGATATGCTTTATAAAAATAATAATAATGACCCAAAAATAAACCAATGGGTTGGCCTCGTGGACTCTCGCCACCATGAAAATTTTATTTATCAGGGAATTTCTAACATAAATAATGTTTTAGTTTATACATGCGTGGTAAGGGGCAACAAACTGTTACTAATGGGATATAATACCCAAGATGTGGAAGTCCACAAGTAACAATAAAATTAAATCCAAAAATAATAAAGTTTTTTGCTAAAAATGTAAAAAAAAAAAACAATTTATGTAAGAACTTACCTGATAAATTAATTTATTTCATATTGGCAAGAGTCCATGAGCTAGTGACGTATGGGATATACAATCCTACCAGGAGGGGCAAAGTTTCCCAAACCTCAAAATGCCTATAAATACACCCCTCACCACACCCACAATTCAGTTTAACGAATAGCCAAGTAGTGGGGTGATAAAGAAAGGGGTAAAAAGCATCAACAAAGGAATCTGGAAATAATTGTGCTTTATACAAAAAAATCATAACCACCATAAAAAGGGTGGGCCTCATGGACTCTTGCCAATATGAAAGAAATGAATTTATCAGGTAAGTTCTTACATAAATTATGTTTTCTTTCATGTAATTGGCAAGAGTCCATGAGCTAGTGACGTATGGGATATCAAATACCCAAGATGTGGAACTCCACGCAAGAGTCACTAGAGAGGGAGGGATAAAAATAAACAACAGCCATATGCTGAAAAATTAATCCACAACCCAAAATATAAGTTATTCTCATGAAGAAAAGAAAAAGTTAAAACATCAGCAGAAGAATCAAACTGAAACAGCTACCCGAAGAACTTTTCTACCAAAAACTGCTTCTGAAGAAGCAAATACATCAAAACGGTAGAATTTAGTAAATGTATGCAAAGAGGACCAAGTTGCCGCTTTGCAAATCTGATCAACTGAAGCCTCATTCTTAAAAGCCCACGAAGTGGAGACTGATCTAGTAGAATGAGCTGTAATTCTCTGAGGCGGGGCCTGACCCGACTCTAAATAAGCTTGATGAATCAAAAGCTTTAACCAAGAAGCCAAGGAAATGGCAGAAGCCTTCTGACCTTTCCTAGCACCAGAGAATATAACAAATAGACTAGAAGTCTTTCTGAAATCTTTAGTAGCTTCAACATAATATTTCAAAGCTCTCACCACATCCAAAGAATGTAAGGATTTTTCCAAAGAATTCTTAGGATTAGGACACAAGGAAGGGACAACAATTTCTCTACTGTTGTTAGAATTCATAACCTTAGGTAAGAACTTAAATTAAGTCCGCAAAACTGCCTTATCCTGATGAAAAATCAGAAAAGGAGATTCACAAGAAAGAGCAGAAAGCTCAGAAACTCTTCTAGCAGAAGAGATGACCAAAAGGAACAACACTTTCCAAGAAAGTATTTTAATGTCCAAAGAGTGCATAGGCTCAAATGGAGGAGCCTGTAACGCCCCCAAAACCAAATTAAGACTCCAAGGAGGAGAAATTGATTTAATGACAGGGTTAATACGAACTAAAGCCTGTACAAACCAGTGAATATCAGGAAGAGTAGCAATCTTTCTGTGAAATAAAACAGAAAGAGCAGAGATTTGTCCTTTCAAGGAACTTGCAGACAAACCTTTATCCAAACCATCCTGAAGAAACTGTAAAATTCTAGGAATTCTAAAAGAATGCCAAGAGAATTCATGAGAACACCATGAAATGTAAGTCTTCCAAACTCGATAATAAATCTTCCTAGAGACAGATGTACGAGCTTGCAACATAGTAGTCAGAGAAACCTCTATGACTTAGCACTAAGAGTTCAATTTCCATACCTTCAAATTTAATGATTTGAGATCCTGATGGAAAAACGGACCTCGAGACAGTAGGTCCGGCCTTAACGGAAGTGGCCAAGGTTGGCAACTGGACATCCGAACAAGATCCGCATACCAAAACCTGTGGGGCCATGCTGGAGCCACCAGCAACACAAATGATTGTTCCATGATGATTTTGGAGATCACTCTTGGAAGAAGAACTAGAGGCGGGAAGAGCAGGTTGATAACACCAAGGAAGTGTCAGCGCATCCACTGCTTCCGCCTGAGAATCCCTGGACCTGGACAGGTATCTGGGAAGTTTCTTGTTCAGATGAGAAGCCATCAGATCTATTTCTGGAAGACCCCACATCTGAACAATCTGAGAAAACACTCCCCTGGATGTAAAGTCTGACGGCTGAGATAATCCGCCTCCCAATTGTCTACACCTGGGATATGAACCGCAGAAATTAGACAGGAGCTGGATTCCGCCCAAACAAGTATCCGAGATACTTCTTTCATAGCTTGGGGACTGTGAGTCCCACCCTGATTGACATATGCCACTGTTGTAATATTGTCTGTCTGAAAACAAATGAACGGTTCTCTCTTCAACAGAGGGCAAAACTGAAGAGCTCTGAGAATTGCACAGAGTTCTAAAATATTGATTGGTAATCTCTCCTCTTGAGATTTCCAAACCCCTTGTGCTGTCAGAGATCCCCAGACAGCTCCCCAACCTGAAAGACTCGCATCTGTTGTGATCACAGTCCAGGTTGGCCGAACTAAACGCTGGTGATTTAACCACCACGTCAGAGAGTGTCGAACATTGGGATTTAAGGATATTAATTATGATATCTTTGAATAATCCCTGCACCATTGATTCAGCATACAAAGCTGGAGAGGTCTCATGTGAAAACGAGCAAAAGGAATCGCGTCCGATGCTGCAGTCAGGAGGCCTAAAACTTCCATGCACATAGCCACTGAAGGGAATGACTGAGACTGAAGGTGCCGACATGCTGCAACCAATTTCAAACGTCTCTTGTCTGTTAGAGACAGAGTCATGGACACTGAATCTATCTGGAAACCTAAAAAGGTGACCCTTGTCTGAGGAATCAAGAAACTTTTTGGTAAATTGATACTCCAACCATGTTTTCGAAGAAACAACACTAGTTGATTTGTGTGAGATTCTGCAGAACGTAAACACTGAGCTAGTACCAAGCTATCCAAATAAGGAAACACCGCAATAACCTGTTCTCTGATTACAGAGAGAAGGGCACCCAGAACCTTTGAAAAGATTCCTGGAGCTGTTGCTAGGCCAAATGGAAGAGCAATAAATTGGTAATGCTTGTCTAGAAAAGAGAATCTAAGGAACTGATAATGTTCTGGAATCGGAATATGAAAATAAGCATCCTGCAAGTCTATTGTAGACATATAATGTCCTTGCTGAACAAAAGGCAGAATAGGCCTTATAGTCACCATCTTGAAAGTTGGTATTCTTACATAACAATTCAAAAATTTCAGATCCAGAACTGGTCTGAATGAATTTTCTTTCTTTGGGACAATGAATAGATTTGAATAAAACCCCAGACCTTGTTCCTGAAAAGGAACCGGCATGATTACCCCTGAAACCTCCAGGTCTGAAACACACTTCAGGAAAGCCTGAGCTTTTACTGGATTTACTGGGATGCGTGAGAGAAAAAATCTTCTCACAGGAGGTCTTACTCTGAATCCTATTCGGTACCCCTGAGAGATACAACTTTTTGAACCTAGAAGAAGGAATAAAAGAAGAACCAGGCCTATTCCATTCCTTTGAAATCATATCATAAATAGCATCAGGAACTGGAAAAACCTCTGGAGTAACCACAGGAGGTTTATAAACAGAATTTAAAGGTTTACTAGTTTTAGTATCAAGAGGACTAGCTTCCTCAATATCCAAAGTAATCAACACCTCTTAACAAGGAACGAATATACTCCATCTTAAAGAGATAAGAAGATTTGTCAGTGTCAATATCTGAGGTAGGATCTTCTGAATCCGATAGATCCTAATCAGGAGGAGGATAATTCAGTATGTTGTTGGTTATTTGAAATTTCATCAACTCTATGAGAAGTTTTAAAAGACCTTTTACGTTTATTAGAAGGTGGAATAGCAGACAAAGCCTTCTGAATTGCATCAGCAATAAAATCTTTTATATTCACAGGGATATCATGTACATTAGATGTTGAAGGAACAACAGGCATTGTACTAGTACTGATGGATACATTCTCTGCATGTAAAAGCTTATCATGATAACTGTTACATACCACAGCTGGAGATATAATCTCTGCTAACTTACAACAGATACACTTATCTTTGGTAGAACTGTTATCAGGCAGCAGGAATCCAACAGTGGTTTCTGAGACAGGATCCGATTGAGACATTATGCAAATGTAAGAGAAAAAACAACATATAAAGCAAAATTATCAATTTCCTTATATGGCAGATTCAGGAATGGGAATTTTTTTTAAACAGCATAGCCCTCTGAGCATAGAAAAAGGCAAGGAGCATATAGGAAGTGGGGTTTAAATAAATAATTTATTTGGCGCCAAGTATGACGCACAACGCAAAATGAAAATTTTTTTGCGCTAACATCCGGAAATGACGCAACTCGCGTCATGGCAGATGCAACCTTGTACAAGGAAACCTGGAGTCAACTAAGACGCTGGAAATTACGAATTTGCGTCACCGAACATACCTTTGCTCCAAAAAAATTCTCGTGTCAAGAATGACGCAATAAATATCAGCATTTTGCAACCTCGCAAGCCTAATTTTGCCTGCGAAATTAATGAAAAAGCAGTAAATTTAAAGAAAAGACTATACCCCAAGTAAGAAAAAATAACTTCCTAAATATATTTTCCCAATTTTGAAACGGATAGTCTGCAAAAGGAAATATACATAAACCTGACTCATGTCAAATATAAGTACAATACATATATTTAGAACTTTATATTAATACATAAAGTGCCAAACCATAGCTGAGTGTCTTAAGTAATGAAAACATACTTACCAAAAGACACCCATCCACATATAGCAGATAGCCAAAGCAGTACTGAAACAGTTATCAGTAGAGGTAATGGAATATGAGCGTATATCGTCGATCTGAAAAGGGAGGTAGGAGATGAATCTCTACGACCGATAACAGAGAACCTATGAAAAGATTTCCCGTGAGGAAAATCATAGAATTCAATAGGTGATACTCCCTTCACATCCCTCTGACATTCACTGTACTCTGAGAGGAATCGGGCTTCAAAATGCTGAGAAGCGCATATCACAGAAGAAAATCAAGCACAAACTTACTTCACCACTTCCATAGGGAGGCAAAGTTTATAAAACTAAATTGTGGGTGTGGTGAGGGTTGTATTTATAGGCATTTTGAGGTTTGGGAGACTTTGCCCATCCTGGTAGGATTGTATATCCCATACGTCACTAGCTCAGACTCTTGCCAATTACATGAAAGAAATGAGAAGATTGTTGTCCCTTAGACTTGTTCTTTAGCCATTCTTGTCCCTTAGCCGTAGCTTTCTGACCCCTACGCTTTCCTGAAAAAACAATGAATAATGAAGATGATTGACGGAAATCCTTAGTCGCCTGCAAGTAAAACTTCAGGGCACGGACCACATCCAGGTTATGCAACATACGCTCCTTCTTAGAAGAAGGGCTAGGGCATAATGAAGGAACCACAATTTCTTGATTAATATTCTTATTAGAAACAACCTTAGGAAGGAAACCAGGTTTGGTACGCAAAACCACCTTATCAGAATGGAAGATAAGATAAGGCGAATCACATTGTAAAGCTGAAAGCTCAGAAACTCTACGAGCAGAAGAAATAGCAACCAAACACAAAACTTTCCAAGATAACAACTTAATATCTATGGAATGCATGGGTTCAAACGGAACCCCCTGAAGAACATTAAGAACTAAATTCAAACTCCAGGGTGGAGCAATTGGTCTAAACACAGGCTTAATTCTGGTTAAAGCCTGACAAAAAGACTGAACGTCTGGAACATCTGCCAAACGTTTATGTAGCAAAATTGACAAAGCAGAGATTTGTCCCTTTAAGGAACTCGCTGACAGCCCTTTCTCCAAACCTTCCTGGAGAAAAGACCGAATTCTGGGAATCCTAACCTTACTCCATGACTAGCCCTAGGATTCACACCAAAAAAGATATTTACGCCATATCTTATAATAGATCTTTCTAGTGACAGGCTTACGTGCCTGAATCAAAGTATCAATGACCGCACAAGAAAATCCCGCTTAGATAAAATCAAGCGTTCAATCTCCAAGCAGTCAGCTACAGAGAAATTAGATTTGGATGTTGGAAAGGACCTCGAATGAGAAGGTCCTGTCTCATCGGGAGTTTCCACGGAGGCAGAGAGGACATGTCTACTAGATCTGCATACCAAGTCCTGCGTGGCCACACAGGCGCGATTAGAATTACTGAAGCCCTCTCCTGCTTGATCCGAGCAATCACCCGAGGAAGGAGAGGAAATGGTGGAAACACATAAGCTAGGTTGAACGACCAAGGCACTGTCAAAGCATCTATTAGTTTGGCCTGAGGATCCCTCGACCTGGATCCGTATCTTGGGAGCTTGGCATTCTGTCGAGACGCCCAGCGGAGGATCAGTGAGGCAAAGATCTCTGGATGAAGTTCCCACTCCCCCGGATGAAAAGCCTGTCGGCTTAAAAAGTCCGCTTCCCAGTTGTCCACTCCTGGGATGTAAATTGCTGACAGATAACAAGAGTGGGCCTCCACCCATCGAATTATCTTAAATACTTCTTTCATCGCTAAGGAACTCCTCGTTCCTCCCTGATGATTGATGTAAGCCACAGTCGTGATGTTGTCCGACTGGAATCTGATGAATTTGGCCGAAGCCAACTGAGGCCACGCCTGAAGCGCATTGAATATTGCTCTCAACTCCAGAACATTGATTGGAAGTAGAGACTCCACCTGAGTCCATACACCCTGAGCCTTCAGGGAATCCCAGACTGCACCCCAGCCTAATAGACTGGCGTCCGTTGTCACCATCACCCACGATGAGGGTCTGCGGAAACACGTCTATTGGGACAGATGATCCGGTGACAACCACCAAAGAAGAGAGTCTCTGGTCTCTTGGTCCAGATTTATCGGAGGAGATAAATTTGCATAATCCCCATTCCACTGTCCGAGCATGCACAGTTGCAGTGGTCTGAGATGAAATCGAGCAAATGGAATAATATCCATTGCCGCCACCATCAATCCAATTACCTCCATGCACTGAGCCACTGATGGCCGAGGATTGGACTGAAGGGCTCGGCATGTATTTAGAATCTTTGATTTTCTGACCTCCGTCAGAAAAAATCTTCATGGACATAGAATCTATTAGCGTTCCCAAGAAGGGAACCTTTGTCTGCGGAATTAGTGAACTTATTTCTAGATTCACCTTCCATCCGTGAATTCTCAGAAAGGACAACACTGTGTCTGTATGAGACTTTGTCAGATGATAAGTTGACGCCTGGATCAGAATATCGTCCAGATAAGGCGCTACTGCAATGCCCCGCGGCCTGAGAACCGCCAGGAGGGACCCTAGAACCTTCCTGAAGATCCTGGGTGCAGTGGCCAACCCGAAGGGCAGAGCCACGAACTGAAAATGTTTGTCCAGGAAGGCAAACCTTAGGTACTGATGATGATCCTTGTGGATAGGGATATGAAGGTATGCATCCTTTAAGTCCACGGTAGTCATAAATTGACCCTCCTGGATCATTGGCAAAATTGGTTGAATAGTCTCCATTTTGAAAGAAGGGACTCTGAGAAACTTGTTTAGACTCTTGAGATCTAAAATGGGTCTGAACGTTCCCTCTTTTTTGGGAACCACGAAAAGATTTGAGTAAAACCCCTGCCCCAGTTCCTGTATTGGAACGGGACAAATTACTCCCATAGTAGAGAGGTCTTTTAGACAACTTAAGAACGCCTCTCTTTTTATCTGGTCTACAGACAATCGTGAAAGAAGAAACCTTCCCCTTGGGGAGGAACTTTTGAATTCCAGTTGATACCCGTGGGTCACAATTTCTAGTGTCCAGGGATCTTGAACATCTCTTGCCCAAGCCTGGGCAAAGAGAGAAAGTCTGCCCCCTACTAGATCCAGTCCAGGCTCGGGGACCGCCCTTTCATGCTGTCTTGGTAGTAGCAGCGGGCTTCTTGGGTTGTTTACCCTCGTTGCAAGCCTGGTTGGGTCTCCAGACGGACTTGGCCTGAGCAAAATTCCCTTCCTGTTTTGTGGAGGATGAGGAAGGAATTCCCTTAAAGTTTCGAAAGGAATGAAAATTGCTCTGTCTACCTTTCTGTTTAGATGTTTTAACCTGAGGTAAGAGATGTCCCTTACCTTCTGTAATGTCTGAAATAATCTCTTTCAAGTCAGGACCAAATAGAGTCTTCCCCTTGAAAGGAATAGACAAAAGCTTGGTTTTAGATGACACATCCGCAGACCAAGACTTCAACCACAAGGCTCTGCGCTAGAATGTCAAAACCTGCATTCTTAGCCGCTAACTTAGCGATCTGAAAAGCGGCGTCAGTAACAAAGGAATTAGCCAATTTTAGGGCCTTAATCCTATCCATTATTTTCTCTAAGGAAGTCTCAGTCTTCAGAGACTCTTCCAGGGCATCAAACCAAAAGGCAGCCACAGTTGTAACTGGTACAATGCAGGCCGTCGGTTGTAAAAGGAAACCCTGATGAACAAAAAGTTTCTTTAGCAGACCCTCCAATTTTTTATCCATAGGATCTTTGAAAGCACAACTGTCTTTATTCGGTATAGTTGTACGCTTAGCTAGAGTAGAAATAGCACCCTCCACCTTAGGGACTGTCTGCCAAGAATCCCGCACAGTGTCGGTTATAGGGTACATCTTCTTGAACATAGAGGAAGGGGAGAACGGGATACCCGGTCTTTCCCACTCCTTGGTGACAATCTCCGAAATTCTCTTAGGAACCGGAAAGGTATCTGAATAAGTAGGGACTTCCAGATATCTGTCCATCTTACACAATTTTTCTGGAGGGACCACAATAGTGTCACAATCATCCAGAGTCAATAAAACCTCCCGTAGTAATAAGCGGAAGTGTTCCAATTTAAATCTAAATGACATGACGTCCGAATCTGATTGGGGTAAAGCACTACCTGAGTCAGACAGCTCACCTTCAGACAAAGTCAACTTACCCTCCACTTCAGAGGTCTGGGAGGGTAAATCAGAGATAGCCATCAAAGCATCAGAAGCTACAGGGAGACACTGTGATTCTGTTCTGCTACGTTTGCCTTGTAACCCTGGTAACTTAGACAAAACCTCTGTAAGGGTAGAAGACATAACTGTAGCCATATCTTGCAAAGTAAAAGAAGCAGACACCGATGGTGCAGCTTGAACTGGTGTTAAAGGCTGTGACGCTTGGGGAGGAAATTGCGGCAAATCTTGACTCTCAGTGGATAGAGAATCATCCTTCAAAAATAATTTCTCTTTACCCTGTACTGCTTTCTCCACACAATTGTCCCAAAGAGTGACAGGTGGTTCCACAGTGGCATCTAAACACATGTGACATGTATCCTGACCCATGTCTTCCATAACAACAAATGCAAGTTACCAACTTAGATGTCTTTTATTAAACAAGAGTGTACTGTCTCTTTAAATGAAAAAAATCTTTAAATTACAAAAACGTGTACTGTGTCTTTATAAAACTTTATTTTTACACCAAATAAATTTGACCGTTATTAATTATACTGTCCCTTTAAGGAATAAAAATAATTTATATATATTCAGTTTGTAGCCCACAGAACGATGAGAAGAAAATAAGGACTCACAGAAGCTCTGCACTAGCTTTCAAATATGCCATTAGAAAGAAACAGGAGTTAGAACTCCAGTCACCCTTGCCACAGCTCTGCTGCGGCTCCTACCTGGCTCCGGATGAGAACCGGACTTAACCGCACTCTAAACTGAAATGAAAAGCTGCACCGGAGATGATATCCATCACCAGCCTAATACAACTACGCAATGGCGCTACAGAAGCACGCAAATGAGGCCCCGCCCATCGTGGGCGTCTTCAAACAACGTAAAATCACGCAAGACTGCCAAAATGAATCCCCAGCGTCAGCCATTATAATAATAAAAATAAATGATAAAAAAATAATGATAGAGCAAGTTAAATCAGAGTTCCTGCTGAAAAGCCCCTGAAATAAACTGCACCTACCTTCATGCTGAGTAACAGCATGATGATACTCACAGTGTCCAGAGGTCCACCATCTCCTCCAGAGGTCCTGTGGATGAGAAAAAAAGGTCTTAGGCAAAATCACTAAGTCCATCTCCAGACAACACCAAAAAGGGGAGGCATAGTGAAGTAAAACGCCACCAGTTCCTCACAATTGGTCCTTCAGAGTTGCCCAGAATAAAAATAGTATACACAGGCAACATTTAAAATAATAAAAACTTGATTGAAGAATCTAAACTAACACCTAACTTTACCACTTCCTATCACTAACACAGGCAAAGAGAAAGACTGGGGGTGGAGGGAAGGGAGGAGCTATATATATATATATATATATATATATATATATATATATATATATATATATATATATATATATATATATATATATATATATATATATATATATATATATATATATATACAGCTCTGCTGTGGTGCTCTTTGCCACTTCCTGTCAGCAGGAGGTTAATATCCCACAAGGATGAAATCCGTGGACTCGTCGTATCTTGTAGAAGAAACACACTTTATTGTAATATCGTTAAAACAAAAAGCAAAAGCAAACAAAAATCCCCAGCAGAATGACCGTACTCATAGACCTGACAACACACCTGCCTCATTATGTTTAAAAACACTCACAACCCAAATGATTGGATGAGCAATTAAAGAATGCAATACCAACTGTTAACCCTTAGCTGCTCTAATTAACACTTGTGAACTCATAGATAATAGCTACAATTTGAAAAAAACATATACAAAAGGTTATGAATAATACAGTGAAACAATGATTTGAAATAATGAAACATGAGTTAAGTAATAAGTAGCATTCTTAAAGCTGCAGTACACATAGGTAAGAACATAGATAAAGCTTAATAAGAAGAGCAAAAAGTATAACATGAAAAGGATATCTTTTGATGTAAGGTTAGTTCATATTAACCATTTACATATCAAGCTCCATAATAGTAGCAACATTTTTAAAGATGCAGGACTCATAATTAAGAACTTAGGTAAAGCTTGAAAAAAGAGCAAAAAAAAAAAATCATAGAAAGATATATTTTTGTGTATAGTTAGATGATATTAACCACTTGCATATCAAGCTCCTTTGACTAGCTACTACTACTAGAAGTATGCACATATATGTAAGTATGTATAAAACCATAACTACTAATAGGTCTGCACAGAAAACTGTAGAATCAAATACAAACATACATACATAAAAGTGCAAGTTGAGACATTCAGTGATGTACAGTAGAGGTGGACAGTGGCGGTCTGTTAATGGAAACGTACCAAAATGATATTTCAAGCTCTGTTCCTTTGTTTATTGACTTACAAATATTTATTTCTGTTTTACCACTTAAATTTGCCTACAAATACATTCCTTCTAAATTAGGAACAAAACAAAACACAAAAACAAAACAAATCTGCAATTAAAATCTCACCTCAGTTCAGGATAAACATTTTCTAGGTACCATTTGAAAGGTTTGCAGCCCAGCCTTTTTTTCATTTCTATACGACTTTGAATACTGAAATGATAAAATGAATACAGAGAAATCAGTAATAACATAAAAACACAATTTATGCTTACCTGAAAAATGTATTTCTCTTGTGGTGTATCCAGTCCACGGATCATCCATTACTTGTGGGATATTCTCATTCCCAACAGGAAGTTGCAAGAGGACACCCACAGCAGAGCTGTAATATAGCTCCTCCCCTAACTGTCATAGCCAGTCATTCGACCGAAAACAAGCCGAGAAAGGAGGAACCATAGGGTGCAGTGGTTACTGTAGTTTAAATTTAAAAATTACCTGCCTTAAAATGACAGGGCGGGCCGTGGACTGGATACACCACAAGAGAAATAAATTTATCAGGTAAGCATAAATTGTGTTTTCTCTTGTAAGGTGTATCCAGTCCACGGATCATCCATTACTTGTGGGATACCAATACCAAAGCTAAAGTACACGGATGAAGGGAGGGACAAGGCAGGAACTTAAATGGAAGGAACCACTGCCCGTAAAACCTCTCTCCCAAATACAGCCTCTGAAGAATCAAAAGTATCAAATGTGTAAAATTTTGAAAAAATATGAAGCGAAGACCAAGTCTTCGCCTTGCAAATCTGATCAAAAGAAGCCTCATTTTTAAAGGCCCAAGTGGAAGCCACAGCTCTAGTGGAATGAGCTGTAATCCTTTCAGGAGGCTGCTGTCCAGCAGTCTCATAGGCTAAGCGGATTAAGCTTCTTAGTCAAAAAGAAAAAGAGGTTACCGAAGCCTTTTGACCTCTCCTCTGTCCAGAGTAGACAACAAACAAAGCAGATGTTTGACAAAAATCTTTAGTAGCTTGTAAGTAAAACTTTAAAGCACGGACCACGTCCAGATTGTGTAACACAAGGATGGAACAACAATCTCTTGATAGATATTCTTGTTAGATACCACCTTATGTAAGAATCCAGGTTTGGTACGCAGGACTACCTTATCCGTATGAAAAATCAGATAAGGAGAATCACATTGTAAGGCAAATAGCTCAGACTCTACGAGCCGAGGAAATAGCTACCAAAAAAAGAACTTTCCAAGATAAAAGCTTGATCTATGGAATGAAGAGGTTCAAACGGAACTCCTTGAAGAACCTTAAGAACCAAGTTTAAGCTTCATGGTGGAGCAACAGGTTTAAACACAGGCTTGATTCTAACTAAAGCCTGACAAAATGCCTGAACGTCTGGAACATCTGCCAGACGCTTAATTAGCTGACAATCCTTTTTCCAAACCTTCTTGGAGAAAAGATAATATCCTAGAAATCCTGACCTTACTCCATGAGTAACCCTTGGATTCACACCAATAAAGATATCTACGCCATACCTTATGGTAAATTTTCCTGGTGACAGGCTTTCGTGCCTGTCTTAAGGTATCAATAACTGACTCGGAGAAGCCACGCTTTGATAAAATCAAGCGTTCAATCTCCAGGCAGTCAGCCTCAGAGAAATTAGATTTGGATGGTTGAAAAGGACCCTGAAGTAGAAGGTCCTGTTTCAGAGGCAGAGACCATGGTGGAAAGGATGACATATCCACTAGATCTGCATACCAGGTCCTGCGTGGCCACGCAGGTGCTATCAGAATCACCGATGCTCTCTCCTGCTTGATCTTGGCAATCAGTCGAGGGAGCAGAGGAAACGGTGGAAACACATAAGCCAGGTTGAACGACCAGGGCGCTGCTAGAGCATCTATCAGTGTCGCCTTGGGATCCCTGGACCTGGATCCGTAACACGGAAGCTTGGCGTTCTGGCGAGATGCCATGAGATCCAGTTCTGGTTTGCCCCAACGATGAATCAGTTGTGCAAATACCTCCGGATGGAGTTCCCACTCTCCCGGATGAAAAGTCTGACGACTTAGAAAATCCGCCTCCCAGTGCTCTACACCTGGGATATGGATAGCTGATAGGTGGCAAGAGTGAATCTCTGCCCAGCGAATTATTTTTGAAACTTCTAACATCTCTAGGGAACTTCTCGTTCCCCCTTGATGGTTGATGTAAGCTACAGTCGTGATGTTGTCCAACTGAAATCTGATGTATCTCAGAGTTGCTAACTGAGGCCAAGCCTGAAGAGCCTTGAATATCGCTCTTAGTTCCAGAATATTTAATGGAAGGAGAGACTCCTCCTGAGTCCACGATCCCTGAGCCTTCAGGGAATTCCAGACTGCACCCCAACCTAGAAGGCTGGCATCTGTCGTAACAATTGTCCAATCTGGCCTGCGAAAGGTCATACCTTTGGACAGATGGACCCGAGATAGCCACCAGAGAAGAGAATCCCTGCTCTCTTGGTCCATATTCAGTTGAGGGGACAAATCTGTGTAATCCCCGTTCCACTGACTGAGCATGCATAGTTGCAGCGGTCTGAGATGTTCATGTTCATTGCCGCTACCATTAAGCCGATTACTTCCATACACTGAACCACCGAAGGGCACCGAAGGGCGCGGAATGGAATGAAGAACCCAGCAGGAATTTAGAAGCTTTGATAACCTGGACTCTGTCAGGTGAATTTTCATTTCTACAGAATCTATCAGAGTCCCTAGAAAGGAAACTCTTGTGAGTGGGGATAGAGAACTCTTTTCCTCGTTCACTTTCCACCCATGCGACCACAGAAATGCCAGTACTACGTCCGTATGAGACTTGGCAATTTGGAAGTTTGACGCCTGTATCAGGATGTCGTCTAAATAAGGGGCTACTGCTATGTCCCGCGGCCTTAGGACCGCCATAAGCGACCCTAGAACCTTTGTAAAGATTCTTGGGGCTGTAGCTAATCCCAAGGGAAGAGCTACAACTGGTAATGCCTGTCTTGAAAGGCAAACCTGAGAAACCGATGATCTTTGTGTATCGGAATGTAAAGATAAGCATCCTTTAGATCCACTGTAGTCATATATTGACCCTCCTGGATCAGTGGTAGGATGGTACGAATAGTTTCCATCTTGAACGACGGAACTTTGAGGAATTTGTTTAAGATCTTTAGATCCAAAATTGGTCTGAAGGTTCCCTCTTTTTTGGGAACCACAAACAGATTTGAGTAAAAACCCTGTCCCTGTTCCTCCTTTGGAACTGGAGGGATCACTCCCATAACTAGGAGGTCTCGTACACAGTGTAAGAATGCCTCTCTCTTTATCTGGTGTGCAGATAATTGTGAAAGGTGAAATCTCCCTTTTGGGGGGGAAGCTTTGAAGATATCCCTGGGATATAATTTCCAATGTCCAGGGATCCTGAACATCTCTTGCCCACGCCTGGATAGGGGGCCGTTCCTTCATGCTGTCTTAGAGGCAGCAGCAGGCTTTTTTACCTGCTTACCTTTTTCCAGGTCAGGTTTGGTCTCCAGACCATCTTGGATTGAGCAAAAGTTCCCTCTTGTTTAGCATTAGAGGAAGTTGATGCTGCACCTGCCTTGAAGTTTTGAAAGGCACGACAATTAGACTGTTTGGCCCTAGATTTGGACCTGTCCTGAGGAAGGGCATGACCTTTTCCTCCAGTGATATCAGCAATAATCTCCTTCAACCAGGCCCGAATAGGGTCTGCCCCTTGAAGGGAATGTTAAGTAGCTTAGATTTTGAAGTCACGTCAGCTGACCATGATCTAAGCCATAGCGCTCTGCGCGCCTGTATAGCAAAACCAGAATTCTTAGCCGTTAGTTTAGTCAAATGAACAATGGCATCAGAATAAAAGAATTTGCTAGCTTAAGTGCTCTAAGTTTGCCAAGTATGTCATCCAATGGAGTCGCTACCTGTAAAGCCTCTTCCAGAGACTCAAACCAGTACGCCGCAGCAGCAGTGACAGGGGCAATGCATGCAAGGGGCTGTAGGATAAAACCTTGTTGAATAAATATTTTCTTAAGGTAACCTCTAATTTTTTATCCATTGGATCTAAAAAAAAAAAAAAAAAAAAAAAAAAAGCACAACTGTCCTCGACAGGGATAGTAGTACGCTTTACTAGAGTATAAACTGCTCCCTCCACCTTAGGGACTGACTGCCATAAGTCCCGTATGGTGGCGTCTAAAGGAAACATTTTTCTAAAAATAGGAGGGGAAGAGAACGGCACACCTGGTCTATCCCATTCCTTATTAATAATTTCTGTAAACCTTTTAGGTATTTGGAAAAACATCAGTACACACCAGCACTGCAAAGTATTTATCCAGTCTACACAATTTCTCTGGCACTGCAATGGTATCACAGTCATTCAGAGCAGCTAAAACCTCCCTAAGCAACACGCGGAGTTGTTCAAGCTCAAATTTAAATGTAGAAATATTAGAATCAGGTATCTTTCCTGAGTCATTAACATCACCCACTCACTGAAGCTCTCTTTCCTCAGCTTCTGCATATTGTGAGGCAGTATCAGACATGGTTCTTAAAGCGTCAGTATGCTCTGCATTTTGTCTCACCCCAGAGCTATCTCGCTTACCTCTAAGTTCAGGTAGTCTGGCTAATACCGCTGACAGTATTATCCATGACTGCCGCCATGTCTTGTAAAGTAAAGCTATGGGCACCCTAGATGTACTTGGCGCCATTTGAGCGTGAGTCCCTTAAGCGGGAGTCAAAGGGTCTGACACGTGGGGAAAGTTAGTCGGCATAACTTCCCCCTCGTCATATTCCTCTGGTGATAAATTTTTTAAAGACAGAAAATGATCTTTATTGCATAAAATGAAATCAGTACATTTGGTACACATTCTAAGAGGGGGTTCCACCATGGCTTTTAAACATAATAAACAAGGAGTTTCTTCTATGTAAGACATGTTTATACAGAATAGCAATGAGACTAGCAAGCTTGGAAAACACTTTAAATCAAGTTAACAAGCAAATATAAAAAATGGTACTGTGCCTTTAAGAGAAACAAATTTTGTCAGAATTTGAAAAACAGTGAAAAAATGCAGTAAATCAAACGAAATTTTTACAGTGTGTATAATAGGCTAACAGAGCATTGCACCAACTTGCAAATGGATGATTAACCCCTTAGTTCAAAAAACGGATCAAAAAAACGAAATAGACATTTTTTAACAGTCACAACCAACTGCCACAGCAAGCTGTGGCCCTACCTTCCCCAATAAACGACTTTGGAAAGCCTTTGGGCCCTTTAGAGATGTCCTATAGCATTCAGAGGGCCTTTGAGGGAAGCTGGATGTCACAGTTTGTAATTTTAACTGCACCAACTGTAACTTTTATACTACAACAGTGGAAATTGTTTCTAGTCAAAATTTAAGCCAGCCATGTGGAAAAAACTAGGCCCCAATAAAGTTTTATCACCAAAGCATATTTAAAAACGATTAAACATTCCAGCAAACGTTTTATATTGCAATATCATAAGGGTATTACCCCTGGGAGTAAGCATGATACCAGTCGTTATTAAATCACTGTATTCAGGCTTAACTTACATTAATCCGGTATCAGTAGCATTTTCTAGTGTTTTCCATCTCTAGAAAAAATTATAACTGCACATACCTGATAGCAGAATAAACTGCACGCCATTCTCTCGCTGAAGTTACCTCATCTGTGTAATCCCCTCAGACATATGTGAGAATAGCAATGGATCTTAGTTACAACCTGCTAAGATCATAGAAACCTCAGGCAGATTCTTCTTCTATTTACTGCCTGAGATAAAATAGCACAACACCGGTACTATTTAAAAATAAACTTTTGATTGAAGAAAATAAACTAACTATATTTAACCACTCTCTCCTACAACGACCTAGCTTGTTGAGACTTGCAAGAGAATGACTGGCTATGACAGTTAGGGGAGGAGCTATATTACAGCTCTGCTGTGGGTGTCCTCTTGCAACTTCCTGTTGGGAATGAGAATATCCCACAAGTAATGGATGATCCGTGGACTGGATACACCTTACAAGAGAAATAAGTTTAAATTAAAGGGACAGTCTACATCAGAATTGTTATTGTTTAAAAAGATAGATAATCCCTTTATTACCCATTCCTTAAAGGGACAGTCTAGTCAAAATAAAATTTTGATGATTCAGATAGGGCATGCAATTTTAAACTTTCCAATTTACTTTTATCATCAAATTTGCTTTGTTCCGTTGGTGGTATTTTTGAAAAACTAAACCTAGGTAGCCTCAAACTGATTTCTAAACCGTTGAAAACTGCCTCCTAGCTAAGAGCATTTTGAAAGTTTTTCACAGTTAGACAGTACTAGTTCATGTGTGTCATATAGATAACATTGTGCTCACTCTCGTGGAGTTATTTAAGAGTCTGCACTGGTTGGCTACACTGCATGTCTGTCAAAAACACTGAGATAAGGGGCAGTCTGCAGAGGCTTAGAAGGTAAAAAGTATATTAATATAAACGTGTTAGTTATGCAAAACTGGGAAATGGGTAATAAAGGGATTATCTATCTTTTTAAACAATAAAAATTCTGGTGTAGACTGTCCCTTTAATTTTGCACAACCAACACAGTTATATTAATACACTTTTTACCTCTGTGATTACCTTGTATCTAAGCCTCTGCAAACTGCCCCCTTGTTTCAGTTCTTTTGACAAACATCCATTTTAGCCAATCAGAGCTGGCTCACCTGAACTCCACGTGTGTGAGTACAGTTATCTATATGACACACATGACCTAACACCCTCTAGTGGAGAAAAACTGTCAACATGACCTGAAAGAAGAGGCGGTCTTCAAGGGCTTTGAAATTAGCATATGAGCCTCCTAGGTTTACCTTTCAACTAATAATACCAAGAGAACAAACCTATA